>NC_142935.1:53456102-53503602 GCF_046866305.1 Octopus bimaculoides
ATCTGTAGTAGCTCAAGTTAGCAGAGACACACTTCTGTGTGTGTGTGTGTGTGTATGTGTGCGTGTGTGTTCTGTTGTGGAGAAAAAATACAATTTCTCAGAATATTTTGCATAATAATTTTAAAGAAATCTGGACACCTATCTTACTGCTAACCATTCAACTTCAAATTACAATTGTTAATTGTTGAAAGTCAAGTAGACTGAGATGTACATATAGTGTTATCGTATGGAGTGGAAGTTCAATACGAAGTTTTGAACTCCTTATCTTGTGTTTAGTAATCCATTACCTTAAATTTGAAGCCAGTACGTCTTTAAGCATTATTTTACTGGGTTTAGTTTTTCGACCGTCTTCATGATGGGGTATCACTTTCAAAAATTTAATTGATCATACTGACCTCAGTACATATTTCAGTCTGTCATTTATTTTACAGATTGCTGCTTGATGAACTGCTAACTTTGAGACATAATGGGACACAATAGTTGATTTAACAACAAATGTAAACACACATCGACACACACACGCATTAGGTGCCAGAATGACTGTGTGGTTGAGAAGTTTACTTCCCAACCACACAGTCATTCTGCATGGTACCTTGTGCAAGTGTTTTCTACTATAGCCTTAGGTCAACCACAAACTTGTGACTGAATTTGGTAGACGTAAACTGCAGCGTTGTTCATCAGAAAATGACCGAAAAACATGTTTATAAAGAAGAGCTGCTTGCTTCATACTCCTCGTGTGCTGATTGAAAGGAAGAAATAATACAATATGGCTGTAGGTCATAACATCTGGGCAACGCCGGGGTGCATTGGTAGTGTGTGTGTGTGTGTGTGTGTGTGTGTGTGTGTGTGTGTGTGTGTGTGTATATATATATATATATATATATATATATAGGAGAGTATTGTAGTTCGCTTAAAGTATCGTTTTGTTTGTAAAGAATAAAAAGTTTTGAATGGTACAACAATGCACTATAATACAAAAAGTGGACTATATACCTGCTGTAATTTAGTTATCTATAGCCTGATGATATTTCGGAATACAATTCCTTCTTCTGATATTCTTAGATGGAGTCGCTATATATATATATATATATATATATATATATATATATTATATATTTGGAACAATACTATGCTGACGAGCGAAATCTAGATTCATTCTAGTAATCGCGAAATCGGTCAATACATAGTTAAGTTATTTAAAAGAAAGTTGGTCGTCTTCTGTTTGGTTGTTTTTCCTCGCATTCGGTACTAAATGTGGTTATTTTGAGAAGTCCAGCGTGTGGCATTATTATTTTTTCTGTAGTAATGCCCATTATATAAATATAAACGAAATATATATATATATATATATATATATATATAATTTTATTCTTTTACTTGTTTCAGTTATTTGGGAATATTCTTTGTAAGCCTAGTACTTATTCTATCGTCTCTTATGCCGAACCGCTAAGTTATGGGGGCGTAAACTCACCAACATCGGTGTCAAACGATGGTGGTGGGGGACAAACACAATACATACATACAAACATTGTGTTTAACGTTTTTTTGTGATGTCCTGTTTCCATATATGCTTGTATGTATACATATAGATGTCGGTATGTACATATATGATGGATATATGCATATAATTATATATTATTTATGTTATTATATATATATATATATATATCTTCTGAATTCTCACAACTGTCAGATAAACGGTTATGTGAAACTCTGAATAACTTTGTGAAGTATTTTACAGCTTCAATAAAACAGTACATACATACATACATACATGCTGAAAAGTTCTTGGCTTTGAATAAAAGAAAATACGGGAGGATCAGTTAATTATGATTTTATTTAACATATTACCCTCTCAGATTAACACACTTTTTGCAGCGGTCATTTACTGTTTCTAAGACCTGGAAAAGAATTCGGAAGTTTGGGCCGTCAACCAGGCCTTTCACAACACCCTTAAAGCCAGGAACTTTTCAGCACCCCTAGTATACAGATAGATAGATAAATAGATAGATAGATAGATAGATAGATAGATAGATAGATAGATAGATAGATAGATGCATGCACGTATGTATGTATATATGATGTATGTATGTATTTTAGAGATATTTTGCATATTTTCATTTTTCTGTTTAGATGGGGTTTTTAGAATAGATAATATAGGGTCCCTTTCTTTATATGAAGAGCACAACTTTTCGAGATTAAATACCTAATGATATAATTAAGTTTGCTATTGAATATGGGCATACAAGTAAATTTAGAACTAAGAAAGAGAAATTGTGTTTCGAAGCATATCTAAGGTTCTCTTTCTTGCTGAGTGGCTTCTCTCTAAAGCATAAATTTTGCTTTATGTCCTAAATATGTCCTAAACAACTACATCATCAGGTCAGCAGGTTTACATTCGGTGGAAGTTTTGATTGAAATATTTCACGTAAATATAGAAATTTGATTTGCAATTATGTGGTTTCGGGTTCAGTGCCACAGCGCAGCATTTTGGGCAAGTGTCTTCTACTATCGCCCCGGACCGCCCAATGTCTTATGGTAAATTTGGTAGATGGAGACTGAGAGGAAGCCCGTCATATATATATATATATATATATATATATATGTGTGTGTGTGTGTGTGTGTGTGTGTGTGTGTGTGTGTGTGTGTGTGTGTGTGTGTGTGTGTGTGTGTGTGTGTGTGTGTGTACATATACACTTGACTGCTTACTAAATATTTGTCTTAGTTACTTTAAACAGCCTGCTGCCTTTCTGTCTGTCATTCAGTCATGCTTTCACTTGATCAAGTATAATTACATGTTTTGTAACATTTAATGCTTCCTAAAATATTGTTTCGGTTCTGATTTATAATGAACAATATCTCATAAGGCTTGCTGCTAGATAAAGCTTGTCTGTGACTACAAACAAACATTGCATAGATCAGTTACTGAAAATTTACCGGTGAGATCAGTGTTCGCGTATAGATAAGATAAAAACAAAATTACTTCTTGTTTCTCTTGTCATGAGAGAGCAATTAGTATATATGAAGAATTTATTTAAGATAACAGCGGAAAACATCCTTGTTGGGAAGTTTCATGCATCAACTGCATTTAGAATCAGGACATGCATATAAAATAAGACAATTTCAAAGATCTCTTTCTTTTCTCTTTGACAGATAATGAGAAAGATGTTATTCTTAAAGCATTACCTTGATGATAGAAAATATCAGAGTTAGATTTGTTGTTGCCGCCATATTTGATTCGACTGTGCTGGAATACTTTTCTTTTTAAGAAGGAAAGTTCCCGTTCATGACCTTGTAATTAAGTAGTTCCGGTAATCACATGCATCTGGGTTCTACTACCGGCTCAGGTCGGCGCAACCTTTGTTAGTTAAACTGAGTAAACGGATACCGTGATAAAAGCCTGTCGGATAGCTTTAATAGTTCTTGAGTGGAAAATTCAATCCGTCACCCGGTTTAACACAACCACTTCTCGTTAGGTATCTTTAGCATAATCCACTCCGATGCAAGTATTCAGATCGAGTGTCTGAGTTGAGGATACCAGTGACTCGTGGTTTATTCCTACTTTTCTTCCTACCAGTTTCAAAGGCTCTGCAAAATGGTAATAGGCATTACCCTTCTTCTAAGTCATAAAAAAAAGCAAATTATTATGGATGAAATAAGGTATCTCCATGCCGAGATCTCTCTGTTTGGTCAAGTTAGTTAATCTTTAAACAGAGAAATTACAAATAAACCAAAATCTCATTTTTATAACCAGAAGAGATATGGAAAATTTTAAATGTCTATTTTCTGTGATTGTTTTTAATCGACGGTAACCACGAAGAGATGTTAAGAAACAGAAATGAATGTTGTGATGTTTATACTTTTCCTTATCTCTTATACTACATATTATGTTGAGTTTTCGACAAATCCGTTACGCTACTTGGTCTTAGTTCCTGCCTAGATTCGCTTTATTTTTATTGAGAAATTCACTGGGAAAAGTATGAACGCTCGCAACTCGCCATCACATGAGAATCAACAGCACTGCAGTCTGTGTAAAAATCAGTTGTCAAAATAATTTTGTTAAAAATTTATTATTTTGTAAATTTATTTTATCTGAAGCTATCAGGTTTTGTATCTTTCCTCACTTACGAATACGGATTGGTTTTGACAATTCAATTTAATAGCAGTTTACACTGCTAGAAGTTTTATATAGTAAATTGCACTACTGCAAGAAGGAAACTAGCCATGCTTGCCATGGCACACTACTTCAGAATATAGGGCCAACTGCTAAGAAATGAAATTAACAATTTACCCCGAAGACATTTTTGTTCATACGCACGCACGGAGCTCGAAGTTTTTAAGACTGGGAAAACTTTTAGAGCTAGGGAAAGTTGTGCATTCGTGCATTTCCCAAAGGCATCAATGACGTAAGTGAAATGAAGCTGTTCAAAATGGAAAATGAAATAAGTTCGCAACCCTAGCTGATCGAAAACATTCTGCCATGCTGTCAGTAAAATACTGACGCATAGGAGATAGGCATAAAGCTTAAGCATTTTGAAGAACTAGAAAAGATGGCGACTCACCATGGTTAGTCAACATTTTGCAATAGTTTAGCTAACGGCACACACACACACGCGCGCGCATGCATAGCTTTTAGCAGCATAAACTGTTATTAAATTAAATTGATGAAAGCTTTTCATATCAAATGGGTAAAGACACAAAACCTGACTTCACTTGATACCTTTATTCGTTTCCTACATTCGTTTCCTACAGTGAGGAAGCCTCTAAGTGGCTACTCCACCCGCAAGAAACAGCAGCTAATTTCGCTTCAGATTACACTAGGACATCTTTAACAAGACAAATAACTTTTTTCCGCTAACGCGAAGAAAAATTAATAAAGCGGGTATGGAAACATGGTGTTAACCTGCATAATTAAAATAGCGAAATAAAGTGAGATGTGACATGCGCATTTCATTTTTATTATTCTCTGCCGTTTTACGAATCTAGTGTGCACATGCACATATTTCTCTTTTCGGTTCCTATGTATGTATGTATGTATGTATGTATGTATGTATGTATGTATGTATGTATGCATGTATGTATGTATGTATAAGGACGCATGGTCTAGTGGTTAGCATGTTGCACTCAGGACCGCGAGATGGTAGTTTCAATTCCTGGACCGGGTGGTGCGTTGTGTTCTGGAGCAAAATACTTCATCTTACGTTGCTCTACGATCACTTCGACACCTGACGTGTGGTACGCAGTGCACCTGTTCAGGTAACACTGATTTGATGAAGGGAGTGAGCTAATGCACAGTACATTCATTTGATCACTATAAACAGTCATTTGTGCAGTTTCTTCAGCAACGAACTGCAGAATCGTCTCGGACTACGAGATACTACCACTGCCTGGAATTGAACTCGTGTAAGCATAATAATAATAATAATAATAATAATAATAATAATAATAATAATAATAATAATAATAAATAAAAGCTAATAAACCGGATATTATCATAAAAGATCAGACAAAGAAGACGTGTTTATTAATTGACATGAGTATTCCCTGTGATCATAATATAGCGGCGAAAGAATTTGACAAGATCAGTAAATATAAAGACTTGCTAATAGAAATTGAAAAAGTGTGGCACCTCAAGGCGACTACCATACCAGTGATTGTAGGATCTCTAGGAATGATAAAAAAAGGTACTGAAATCTATTTGAAAATGATACCAGGCTTACCATCTCTACAGGAGGTGCAAAAAAATCGTGCTAACTGGAACGACTCATGTACTAAGAAAAACATTATCGCTGTGAAAACAACATCCATTCATGATTTTTTTCTTTTTTTTCTTAAATACATGTTTTACCTATGAATTTGCGTGTGTAAATTGGGAATGCATACAACGTTTCTCTGCCCTAGGTGTACGGAAAACAGTCGGCGAGAAATGGGAAAAAATTTGAAGAAAGAAGAAAAAAAAACATAATAATAATAATAACGATAATAATAAGCTGGGTATGTATTCAAAAGCCGCCAACAAAAAGTCAACTATTTGTTATTCATGGATGACCTCAAACTTTATGGTAAAGATGAAGCTCAGGTCAGTTCCCTCGTTGATACGGTGTATACCTTCAGTGCTGATATCAGAATGGAGTTCGGACTGAGAAAGTGTGGTGTGTTAGTCTTGAAGAGAGGCAAAAACAAATGTATGAACGAGCTAACGATACCGTCGGGAGAGGTTATGAAACAGATAGAAGAGACGGGCTATAAGTACTTGGGGATTTTGGAAATGGATAAATTGATGGAGAAAGAAATGACAGAAACATTTAAGGTGGAGTACTTGTGCAGACTGAGACTGATCCTTAAATCGAAATTAAACAGATGGAATAAGATTGAAGCTATCAACATTTAGGTGGTTTCACTCTTTAGATATGCAGCAGAGGTAATCGCATGGGCAGTAGACGAACTAAACAGCTTAAACAGAAAGACAAGGAAGTTGCTAACTAGATATGGGACACTCCACCCAAAAAGTGACACAGACAGACTGTATGTACCAAGAAAAAGAGGGGGAAGAGGACTTATTGGATGTGAGCACAATATTAGAGTAGGAGAAAACAACATAGTATGGTATGTAAAAATTGTCACAGAACCGCTAACATTAGAAGTAAGACGGTCAGGCTTGTGTAGGATGAAAGATTGCAAAGATAAAGCACTGTACAAGCAATTGAAAATGAATGAAACTGAAAATAGGTGGGCAAAGAAAAGAATGTATGGACAATTTCATAGGGATGTTGAAGATAAGACATACAGAGAAAAAAGATGGCTGTAGATGACTAAAAGTGATTTAGAACCGGAAACGGAGTCTCTAATCTGTGCTGCTCAAGAGCAAGCACTAAGAACAAACTACATAAAATACAGAATAGACAACAAATCAGAAAGTGATAAGTACAGAATCTGTGGACAAAAGAATGAAACCGTATGGCATATTACCAGCCAATGTACGCCACTAGCCCAGAAGGAATATAAGAGACGCCATGACAATATAGCAAGGCTTGTCCATTGGACACTTTGCAACAAGTATGGACGTGACAGAGCAAAAAATTGGTACGACTATAAACCCGAAGGCATCATAAAAAATAATAATGCAAAGATCCTATGGGATTTTATGATTCAGTGCGACCATAAGATAGAGAATAGGAAACCAGACATAGTCTTAATTGAGAAAGAAAACAAACTATGCTGGATTATAGATATAGCATGCCCAACTGAAAACAGGGTATGCGATAAGGAAAAAAGAAAAGTCGATAGATATGACAGGTTAGCTTGGGAGGTTAAGCAGTTGTAGTCAATGAAAAAGGTAGTAGTAGTACCAATAATTGTCGGAGCCCTGGGAACAGTGAGTAAAAATTTTGAGAAGAACATGGAACAAATAGGGGTCGCAATAAGGGTGGAGCACTTGCAGAAAACAGCACTGCTTGGAACCGCTCGAATACTCTGGAAGGTGCTCGAAAAATAAGAGGTGTTACCTTAGTTCACTGGTAGTGAACAGCTGACACCATAGTACATCTCCAGCGTTAGAAACTGTGCAAAGGCAATAATAATAATAATAATAATAATAATAATAATAATAATAATAATAATAATAATAATAATAATAATAACAACAACATCGAAAAATACCTTAGGAATGAGAACCCAGGTTCGAAATTTCTCCAAGACACCTGATGAAGGCTGGAGGGTCTATCAACCGAAACGTTGTGTTAACAACAAACAAGATGAGGACAAATATCCGTCAAATGTAAATAATGTAAATAATGTTTATAATCAACCTATTCGTAAATAATGATTTCAAATTTTTGCACAAGGCTAGAAGTTTCGGAGGAGGGAATAAATTGATTATTGATCCCAGAGTTCAATTGGTACTTATCTTATCGACCCCGAAAGGAGGGAAGGCATTTGAATTCAGAACATGAAGTTGAAAAAAAATGCCGCTAAGCATTCTTCCCGGGGTGGTAACTTTTCTGTTAGCTTGCCGCCTTAACCAACCAATAAATATTGATTTCAAATTTTGGCACAAGGCCAGCTATTTCGGGGAAGGAGGTGAATCGATTGCATCGACCCCAGTACTCAACTGGTACTTATTTGTCGACCCCGAAATGATGAAAGGTAAAGTCAACCTCGGCTTAATTTGAACATAAAGACGGACAAATATCGCGAAGTATTTTGCCCGGCGTGCTAACGATTCTGCCAACTCGCTGCCTTCCTACCAGTAGATATTATTTTCTACCATAGGCAATAGGCCTGACAATTTTGGGGGATAGGTGATAGTCGATGTAATCGACCCCAGTGCTCAAATGGTACTTAATTTATCGACTCGTAAAGAATGTAAAAACAGACGAAATGCCGCTAAGCATTTTGACCGGCGCAGTAACGATTCTGCCAGCTCGCCGCCTTCCTAACAGTAAATATTATAATGAAAAACCAAATAAAGAAGTTTTTACGCGGTTGCTTGACCTGGCAGAAATAACCGAATTTCCTTCAAGTATCACCGCCATGAAAGTGTTTCTGAACCATTTTTTTCTTTTTTTACCTATGGATCCATTTGATTTTTATTTTACTCGGATGGACCCTCGTAGCCATTCAATGTTTTAAAACATCATAAATTACAGACTGTCCTCATTTAACGACCGAGTTACGTTCCAACAGCCCCGTCGTTAAGCAAATTCGTCGTTAAACAAATATTCATAGGGTACGTATTTTTTTTTTTATAGGCATAGTGTACTGTACGTACATATAAAAACAGAATACCGTACTGTATAAAGTATATGCAGTATAGGGTCAAGAATCACTAACATAAATTGTTGAAAAATTAATAAGTAACAGTAAGATTATCACAAGGAAAACCTTAAAAGTTAGGATATGGATGCTGTATTATTGTAGCTCAGACATCGTAAGTATGTTTGTGATTCCAGGCCCAGTACATAAGATGCCTAATAAACCTTTCTCGGGATTATATAGAAAAGGTGAAAAGGTTTAAAGGAAACTCAAACAATAACTTTGTTTTACTTTGGATAAAGATTACAAAAGCAACTCATTCTTGACATCGAAATGCATGAAAAATCCCGTCAGTGTTGTTTGCTTTGTTATCTTCTTTTTTCGTCATAAATTTCTCGATAACATCGTCATAAATTTCTCGATAACATCGTCATAAATTTCTCAATAACACGTTCTCGTACAGCGCACAATACGACAGTCAAAGTTTTTAAGTTTTTATACTTTGTAAAATATGTAATGATGGCGCGTAAAGTTCGTCGTAACTCCGAGTGGTCGTTAAATAGGTAGGTCGTTAAATGAGGACAGTCTGTATAATTATTATTACCAGGGATTGTAGAAAAAATTGTATAACTGGGAATTGTATAAAAAAATTTTAATAACTTATTAATTGTAGAAGTATAACCAATTTATTGCAGTTAACTTGTAGCAACAAAATCTTATATCGACCCTGGTTAAGAATCGCCATCCTAAACAGACTTTGTCTAAGAAGAAAAGACGAAAATGATATAGTGACAATTGAAACGCCTTTCATCATTGATAAGTTTGCACGATAGGACTGAACGGACTACAGTAAAAAAATAAATAAATAAATAAATAAATAAATAACTTAAAACGATAAAAGAAAAACACGTCAGCTAATGTCAAATATAGAGTATGACGAAATAACAGAGACATGCTAGAAAAATAAGTACACGACACTTTTATCAGTGTCTGTGTGAAGAAATACTTCCTGTATAAATATGGAAATGTCGCGTGTTGTAAAAGCATGTGACATGATAGTGAAAAGAATCACTAGGTAACCTACAATAGAGCATATTATTATCATTTAGATAAAGACTGTCCTCATGTTACAGAATCAAAGCGTTTCTGAAAATCTTGACGTAACGGGAAATTAATTTTCCTGATGGCTTTCAAGGTACAGGAACTCCCACATGTTACAGAATCAAAGCGTTCCTGAAAATCTTAACGTAATGCGAAATTAATTTTCCTAGTGGCTATTATGGTATAACTATAGATTATATTGTTTAAATACAGGAATCCCTTCACGTTACGGAATCAACGCGTTCCTGAACATTTTGACGTAACGCGAAATTAATTTTCTTGCTGACTTTTAAGCTATAACTATAGAGCATATTATTGTTTAAATACAGGAACCCCCTTATGTTACGGAATCAATGCGCTCCTGATAGTCTTGACGCAATGCGAAACTAATTTTCCTATTGGTTTTCATGCTATAACTATAAAGCATAAAATGAATTATTAGCGACGGAAGCAGTATTAATATCAAAAAGTAACCTTTATATTCTAATTAACATGGTTGCCTGAGTGCTTGAGAGTCTCTCAAGGCTAATAACGCAGTATTCGGTATTCTATCAAGACGCCCATGTTAAGTTGTATATAGGGCATATTATTATTTAAATACCGGAATCTCATACGGAAACCTAGAAAACTCATGTCGTAATGAATTTTTTTTTTTTGTAAGTGAATGGACGGCAAAAACAACCGTAACAATAAGAATAAAACGGTGATCTTACTGTATGAGTCCTAAATATCGGCCTTTTCCGTAAAAAGTGTTTTCGGCGATCTTTGCGAAAGATCGGCCTTTTCCGTAAAAAGTGTTGGAGAGAAACAGGGAAACGACGTCATAAAAGCGAAAGACATACAGAGAGCGCGATTTATTTTGAAGGGTTTAGGGTTAGGGTTAGGGTTAGGATTTGGTTTTTAGGGTTTGGGTTAGGGAATTCCGTCCCTAACAGTAACCGTAACCCTAACCCTAAACACTAACCCTAACCCTAAAACCCTAACCCTGACACTAAAACCCTAACCCTAACACCGTAGTGAAGATCGTGCGGGTGTTATGGAAAAGGCCGATCTTTGGTAAAGATCGTCGAAGACACTTCTTACGGAAAAGACCGATATTTAGGACTCGTACCGTAAGATCGCCAATAAAACAACCAACACAACCACTTATTCTTCTGATTTTTTTCAGTGCTTCAACTTTAAAGCTGCGGTCATACTGGGGCACCACCATTTTATGCGTGAAAATAATTTCTAAACATGCATAAAAAACATTTGGAGAGAAATACATTTATGTAGGTGGTGAAGGTCGATAGATAGATAGATAGATAATTAGGGTTAACCTTCGTTTGACTTGCAGAACTGTTATTTGGATCAACTGGTTTTGTTCGTTAATTTCCGTAAAGTTTATTTATTTATTTATTTTTGTTTTAAAGTGAAAGAGAGAAGAAAGTGAAAGATGTAGGTATGTGTATATGAAATGGACGTGTGTGTGTGTGTGTGTGTGTGTGTGTGTGTGTGAGAGAGAGAGAGAGAGAGAGAGAGAGAGAGAGAGAGAGAGAGAGAGAGAGAGAGAGAGAGAGAGAGAAAGAGAAAGTGAGTGAAGTGGTGTGTTGTCATGTATACGTACATACATAAATACGTATGCATATATCTTTTTTGTATATATGTGTGCGCGTGTGTGTGTATGTGTGTGTGTGTGTGTGTGTGTGTGTGTGTGAGAGAGAGAGAGAGAGAGAGAGAGAGAGATAGAGAGAGAGAGAGAGAGAGAGAGAGTGTCACTTAGACATATATGCAAGAAAATACATGAGAACACACCTTTACTCTCGATTGTTTGCCTCAAAGCTTGAGAGCTATGCCAGTAGAGCACAAGCTTCTGGTCCCATATTGGACAGGTCAAAGGATAGAAGCCAGACTAATGTGGACTACTTCTTCCCAGAGATAAAAGTGAGTATGTGTAGGGCCAACATCCCTCACTAGAAAAAAATAATGCTAAGTTACCGAGGCTATGATGACAAATCAAAACCAACATGACCTGGGACAGGAAAACTTCTCGTAACGAAACATATGTCGCGGTGCAACAAAATCTGAAAGGAAGTTGTAAGAAGCCAGGGATCGAACTGGAAAGAAGCGGAAAAGTCAGTCCAAAGTCGAAAGCAGGGGAGAAAAGTGGTCGATGGTCGATGAATTGTAAGGAATGAGGGATTCAAGTAAGCGAGGGAGCAAGTATGTAAATAAATGAAATACAAATAAAGGAACCAAAAATTTTAAAGAAAAAATAAAAAGAGTACAAAAAGAAAATTAGATTAGTTGCACATATTGTCAAGTATTAATTAAGATAATCTTTTCTACTCTAGGCACAAGACCCGAAATTTTTGAGGAGGGGGCCAGTCGATTAGATCGACCCAGTACGCAACTGGTACTTAATTTATCGATCCCGAAAGGATGAAGGAAAAGTCGACCTCGGCGGAATTTGAACTCAGAATGTAAAGACAGACGAAATACCACTAAGTATAAAAATAAAGGAACCAAAAATTTTAAAGGAAAAATAAAAAGAGTACAATAAGAAAATTAGATTAGTTGTAGTAGTTGCACACATTGTCAAGAATTAATTAATTAAGATAATCAGTAGCTGTCCGGTTGTGTTTTAATATAATGAATTAGAAATGAATTGAACGGAAAAACAAGAGACTAGAAGAAGGCAAATTATGTTATGAATTATATAACCTGTCAATTGTATTTGGATGTTGAAAGGATTTAAAGAATCAATATGGGTATCCAATCTCTTTGTCTTTGGATAAAGATGCTTCTTTTTCTCTTTCTTGGAGTTCTCATCACTTTTCAAATTTCTAAAATCTGTCCCTATTTTTATGAGATACATATTTAATACTCTTATAGTTATTTCTAATTCTGGCTTTCAGTTACTGTTGCAATTTTCTGCCACAGAAAAGAAACTAGAGCAAATTATGAGAATATTAAACAAAAAAGAAAGAAATGTTTATTCAGAGATTTTTCGCTTACTTGCTGGGTCTGGAGGAAGGGGCAACGCTCACGGCCTTCGCTTCCCCCTATCCCCACTTGACTGGTGAGATTGATGGGCTTTATTGTTTCTCTTGAACGTCAACGCCAGTAGGAAACATGAGCAGGAGGGAATTCCGGAGGGTCGATAATCTGGGAAAGAAGGACTGGTTTGAGTGATTAGTGAGAGACCTAATGTAGGGTAGGGTTGGTCGCACATAACAAGAGTAATGAGAGGAAGAGAAACGAGTATAAAAGTAAGCCTAAATGGAGATGGCATGAGTCCAGTCTTGTTTGAGGAGTAAAGGCCTATTGTAGTCGAAATAGGAAAAAAAAAGCAGAGAGAGGAGGCAGCACGCCCGTAGGCCAGAGGTTAGATAGTATCTGTAAGTGACTTTATAGCAATCAACCGGATGGCCTTTTACAATCTAGGATGTTTGTATGAGCAGCAGCAGATAAGTAAAACATATACATCAAAGAAACTGGGAATTTAGAATATAATTAAAACACATGAGATAAGAAAACGAAAATTACCATTAAGATAACGACAATGAAATATGTAATGACAAACACTTGCATGGCCTGAATTCAGCATAACTAGAACAAGGACTGAAATATGTAAATGGACACGGCCACGGCTGTTGTGTTCTATCACACTGCACGAAATATTGTATAAATCAGAGCCGGATAGAGGCCCTAAGCACTTAAAAGATTTTGATGCATTCATATATATGTAATTTAAAATATAAATAATAATAAACCGTAACATTGGTTTTTATCTTTCAAAATGAAACAAAACTAACAGTCCGATAGGAAATAACGTTTATTTTTGTATACTTCCACTTTATTTATATTCGAAAAGTCTTCTCCTACTTATTTTTTCTTTTTAATTGCAAAGTCTTTTCTCAGATCCTCATTTTGACAAATGAACACTTCGAAGTTATATTTCACTTCGAATATTATTTTAGCAAGTTTAAAGTGATTTCTTTTGTGCCGTAAACCTTTTACTAATTCTGTGGTACCTTTTTCCCTTAAACCTGGAACATAACTGAGAACCCATAGGGTGTCCGTCCGGATAATGTATACCTCCAAACTCACATTAATACACACACGCACACTCATACATACATACATACATACATACATACATACATACATACATACATACAGATATCTTCCGCGTTACGACAACTTCAGATTACAGTATTTCATGCTGGGGACAGAATGGAGATATAGATCGCATCTAGGTGACCTTAGGAGAGGGGAGGGGTGAGCCAGAAGAAAGCGAGCAAGATACTCGGGTGTAATAGACTCAATGCTAAGGGTAGTGGCGTCACGATTATCATCAAAGACTGTGCTCTTTGCATTACGTTATATTTCACCTTTGGACTGCGGTGGACCCATGTGCTCATGCGACAGTGAGACATGCGAGTAATATCTGAGTCGAAACCTGAATCGTATAATTGCAAGTGGCTGTGTGGTAAGAGGCTCGCTTCCCAACCAAATAGTTCCGGGTTCAGTCCCACTGCGTGGCGCTTTGGGCAAGTGTCTTCTTCTATAGCCACAGGCCGACCAAAGCCTTGTGAGTGGATTTCGTAGACCGAAACTGAAATGAGCCCGTCACATATATATATATATATATATATATATATATATATATAGGAGAGTGTACGAAAAAAAAAACAACAACAGACGAGGACAGGTGGTGTAAACAACAAAAGGATGTATTAGTATGACGCTCGGGAATACGGAAAGTCTTTAACGTTTCGAGCTACGCTCTTCAACAGAAAGAATACGGAGAAAACAAGGAGAAAAACACGGGGGGAAAAATGAATAGTCACTGGTCAACGATCTATATGCATGCATGTATGTATGTATGTATGTATGTAAGTATGTATGTATGTCTAAATCGAACTTCACCACCACCACAATGCATCAACACCAATATAATCACTGCCATTACCGACCCACCAACTAAAGAGCAAGAAAAAAAAAACCAGACACTAAAAACTTGGGACATAATCACACAAACAGCAGTCAATAAGGATGCCTTAATGTGATAGCTCTATCTATCAGAAAGAACAGCCAATTTGCCTTTGAATTACATTATACTGTTTAAAAAAATTGGTTACAACGTACATTGTATAATATACCTTAAAGGATAGATCGTATAATGCAATTCGAAATACACTATGGATTGTTATAATTGAAACACCGTTGGTCATAGGTGTACTTAATAAAGGATGACTTGGTACTTAACCACAATGATTAATTTTTGACATAGGCACAAGGCCAGAAATTAGAGGGGATAATTGTTAAATCGTCCCAGCATTTGAATAGCACTTCACTTTATCAACCCCTGACAGGTTGAGTGACAAAGCTAGCCGTTGACTTCAAGGAATGAGTGGAGATTTGAAATCAGAATTTAAAGAGTCAGATGAAATACTGCAATGCATTATCCGTCTCTCTAACGATTCTGCTAAATCATCTAGACATCATCCTTAAGGACATGAGAAGGAATTATCATGTCTTTAGAAGTGTTGCATTAAATTCTCTTAATCGGTACTGCATGGCCGCAGTCAAATGACTGAAACAAGTTAGAGAATAAAAGAATAGCTCAGTAGCAAGTCAGACTATCAAAATACAAGGTATGATACATAAAGTTAAAAGACACCGGATGTGGTCGATCAAATCAACACCATTACTTTTTCTATTTGCCACATTTTGCTGAACGCTGAAGTACAGAGACGTAAGTAAACTAACACTGTGTATTTTCCCACTCTCTCCCTCTCTCTCTCCCTCTCTCTCTCTCTATCACACACACACAACATTAACCTGTGAAGCCAACAACAGAACTTCTCGCAGGTTGTAGACCTGCAAGAATTAGAAACTAAATCCCCTTGAAATCACACCCTATCTTCTTTTAAAACGGATTGGATTATAATTGTGCCCTGAGTGCAATGTCTTTAGGAAAAAAAATAAAATAAAATACTGGGTATTCACGGCTGAATTGCTTTTGATCAATAGACCTGGTCAATTAGGGCTGATCTTGGGTTAAAAAGCAATAATAGTATCGATTAGTTCATTGTAAAACGTGAACTCTGAGAAAATGTGTAGCCTAGGGGCTAGGGTATTCGGCTCATGATCACAAGATCGTGGGTTCAGTTCCTGGACATTGTGTGTCCTTAATTAAGGCTCTTCATATCACGTCCTTTTATTCTACTCAGCTGTAATGTGTACCAGCTAGATGCTGGTGCATCCCCCTCCCTGACATGATCTTTATTGTAGGTGTTCTAGAGCAGGGGTTTTCAAACTTTTTGACTTGCGGACCCCTACCTTATAAACGCTTATGAAATTTATACATAAATATTTGCTTAAAATAACATATTTTTACATTTGTTTATTTAACAGTATTTAACAAATAGGTTTATTGTCAATTAAAAGATTTCGATTAAAAAACATATATAAAATCAAATTGCCCATAAAAAGTATTTGCTGTCTACGGACCCCCTGTCTTGTCCTTGCGGACCCCCTGTGGTCCGCGGACCACAGTTTGAAAACCCCTGTTCTAGAGAATTAAAAAGGAGACCTAGAATGACAAAGTCGTTCCTACAATAAACATCCTAACTTTTTTTCAAGTATAGTGTACCTTGAATACAAGGGCATAGACAGGTTTTAAAGTTAGGCAGAGCGAGTACATAAAAAAAGGTGCCGTGATAGATACTAAACAATTTTTTACTCATTGATTATACATTTATAAAAGGTACCAATTTTGAAAAAAATATGCTCGAGGGGATGAGGAGCGATCATTCTCCTTGTTCCTCTATTAGCCACGCGACTGCTTGTATATTATACCATCGTATGCGTCTTTATTTTGAAGGTGAAGGGGAATAATTCGTAGCAGATATGACTGCTATTTCTAGCAGATCGAATGACTACGTAGGACTTTTTGATTATAACGGCGATAGTGATGGGAGGATGGTGCATGACGGGTAAAAAAATTGAGATCCAATAGATGACGATAATTGATGATGATGTTGGCGAGAAGGAGGAGTCTTCGCAGGAGGAGGGAAGAAAGGACAAAAATAATAAAAATGAGAAAATAAACACAAGCACGAAAGCAAAATGCAAAACAAGAAAATGAAAATAATACGATAATATTCGCTACATACCTTAACCGTTTTCCTTTCTAGCACAAAATCATGTTATTAGCTACACCAGCAACAAGAGCAGTAGTTTGCAACGTATTTTATAAATCATAAAGAAAGTGGTGCGAAAGGAAACAAAAGTCCATGTTTACAGATGAATGAATGAATGAATGAATAAATAAATAAATATATATATGTATATATATATGATAAATAAATAAATTTATATGTTTGTTTGTATATGTATATCTGTAGACAGATATAGATAAATAGATAGATAGATAGAGTCACTAGTAAGATACGTGGCAGTTGGTTACGCTGATTCGAACTAAAACGTTCAGAAATGTAATGTGACTTAAAGATTTTGTATCCGTGTTCTTATATAAGTTTTTGTAATTTCTCTTTCTATTTATAGTACCTGATGAAATTGTGTTTTAAAGAGGTCACACAGGAAGATGATGTCAACTTCGTCCTTAGATAATTTTGTTTCTCTTTTCTTGCATTTCGTCTTCCCCTCCAACGCTCTTGTAAGAGTTGCCGCCATCCGGCACAGATGATTAACTTTTCTACGGGTCGAAGTGTAGACAGTTCGGGCCTCTATAAAGGCGAAGTTTTTTTTCTTATGTCTAAAAGAACTCAGTTAAGTGTGGAATACATTTAAATCTAAGAAGGACTGTCCGAAACTATAACCAAACCTGCCATGCATCAGAATCCAGAGTAAGAAGACTCAGGAAAAAACGTCCCAGGAGAAAAAAATCATAGGGAAAAGTTACTAGCAATACACAGAACTACAGGGCTATAACAGCGTTTCTCGTGGAATACTTGTCTTAGTCATCAACATTAAAAATACTAAATATACATGTAATGCGATGGGGTCGATGAGCACTGGGGTCGATGTAATCGACTTACCCGCTCTCCCGAAATTGCTGGCTTTGTGCCAAACTTTTGAAACCAATATGTACATGTCATTTATTGTAAATAAATGACTGAAAATAAATGACTGACTTGAATTTTTTGTTTCATGGGCGTGGGTGTGATAAGTTTGCTTCCCACTGCGTTGTACCTTGGGCAAGTGTCTGCTATATCTTCGGGTCGACCATAGATTTTTGAGTGGATTTGGTAGACGGTAACTGAAAGAAGACTATCGTGTGTGTGTGTTTGTGTGTGTGTGTGTTTGTGTGTGTGTGTGTTCCCCACCACCGCTTGACAAACGATGTTGATGTGTTTACGCCTTCGTAAATTAGCGGTTCGGCAAAACAGACTGATAGAATAAGTACCAGGCATTTAAAGAGAGAGAAAAAAAAGTTTTGTGGTAAATTCGTTCGACTAAAATACTTCAAGGTGGTGCCCCAGTACCCCAACACAGTTGCAGTCTAATGACTGAAACAGGTAACAGGTGAAACATTGTCTTTGCTTAAGAAACTCATTAAAAGGGGTTTTTTTTGTTCACACTTGTAATGCCATCATACATAAATTGTGTACAAGTCATACACTGTCAGTAACTGATTTAAAATATATTTTGTTTTATTACTTTAGTTGTTTCTAGTATTGAATAAAATGTAACTTTTTTTCCTAGCTAAAGTTGTAACTGTTTTCTATGTCTTTTTTTTTTTCTTTGCGAACACCACGAATCGTTGCAGAACACAATGGGTAATTCAGTTCTAGATTATACTATGCTTCGTGGAGGCGCAATGGCCCAGTAGTTAGGGCAGCAGAGTCGCGGTCAAAGGATCGTGGTTTCGATTCCCAGACCGGGCGTTGTGAATATTTATTGAGCGAAAACACCTAAAGCTCCGCGAGGCTCCGTTAGGGGAGGGGGGCGAACCCTGCTGTACTCTTTCACTTCAACTTTCTCTCTTTTTTCCTGCTTCTGTTGTACCTGTATTTCTAAGGGCCAGCCTTGTCACACTCTGTGTCACGCTGAATCTCCCCGAGAACTACGTTAAGGGTACACGTGTCTGTGGAGTGCTCAGCCACTTGCACGTTAATTTCACGAGCAGAGTGTTCCGTTGATCGGTTCAACTGAGACCCACGTCGTCGTAACCGACGGAGTGCCACGATACTATGCTTGGAAAAACAAAAATAAGAGATGATCACGGCTGGAACGCCACCGATCATAGATCAGTTGGTTAGGTTAAACAACGTAACTGAACGAAATGAATTCTCTGAGCAGTTCGTTTCACTGATAATGCTGATTTTAAAACCTACCAAAATAAGTTCCAGTTGAGTATTGAGGTTATCTAATCTGGTGTTTCTGATGCCCCACCACCACCACCACCACCACCACCATCACCACAGCACCCCCAGAAGAGGTTGCGAGAATTGAAAAGAGGGAGCGGACAAAATATTAAATTTGAGGAAATCATGACGGACTCCAACTTTCTAAACTTGTCAAACATGTTGGAGAAGAAAAAAAAGTTATAAGGATGCGAATATTATTAATAACTAGCTTAAAAACCGTCCTAGCTCCTGTGGAGGGCTCTTCGTAGGGCCTTGAGCCCAATAATGACACGTCATGCATTGAGTACAAATTAAATTCTATTAAACCTGACACATATTTTTCAAGCAATGAACAATTTTCGTCAAAAGAATATATGTCGACTTGGAGCTTATTGCAAAGCTTCGTGATGAACAGCATTTTTTGTCTTCCCATTCGGGGGTCAGTACAATTTTTTTTTCTGTCTAATCTCTTTCTTACTCTCTCTCTCTTTTCTGCTGATTGTTTTCAACCATCACCATCACCAGTACCACCACCATCGCCACCACAACTGCCATACACACATCACTCAGACTTCTGACGCCACCAGCATCAACACCTTTGACTTCGTCGCCTTCCCCTCCACCACTATCACCATTGTCTTTCACACCCCTCACTATCACCGTCGTGCTTGACCGCCTCAGCTACCTCCACCACAACCACCACCATCATCGCCGTCACCTCCGTCTCTACCACTACAGCTCATACTTTTGCTACCACCCCATTATCATCTCAACTGTCAATCTACTATCGCCTTCACCGTCTCTATGCCTACTATTACTCTCACCTCAGTAAAACGAGTAGAAGTGTCATTGAATAGTGAGAGAGGGGGTCAAAGTGTGACACACTGACACACGGAAATTCGTGCTGGCATTTTTTGTTATAGAAGAGAGGGAGAGGTAAGGTAAAATTTCTCCAATGTTCCTTGGAGAACCGCTTTTTCTCAGTTTGAGAGCAACTGATCTAATTAGTGGCACCTGATCCTCGGCATTTGCGGTCTTCTTGTGCTTATGTATGAAATCGGATGTTTTTTTTTTTGCGTGAATCATTCAAAAGCTAACGAGAAATGTATGTCAGTAGGGCAAAACCGATGTTATCAGTCTGTGACTCAGGGTAGTCACAGGATGGAGCACCAATTATGCCTTTATCTATTACAATCCCATTGACCATTAGGATGTTTTATAAGAATATTTAGGTTAAACCCAATATACGAACCCGGAAGATGTGTTGTATCGTAGAGTGTGTACGCAATTAACAATTTAATCGCATTCCATGCTTAATTACGTAGATGTTTTAATGCAGCTGAATAACCAAACTTTTTCATTGAAACACAGTATCTTCAACAGTCCCGCTCACGTGCAACCACGTGAAATTGTGTTCTAGTATTGCTCCAAATTTTGGCACAAGGCCATCAATTTTAGAAGTGAGGAATAAGTCGATTACATCGATCACGGTGCTTGACTTGTATTTATTTCATCAATCTCGAAAGTCTGAAAGGCAAAGTCGACCCCGGTGGAATTTAAACTCAGAATGCTAAGAGCCGGAAGAAATGCCGCTAAGTATTTTGTTCGACGTGCCTTAACACATGCCATAATATTGGTTTCAAATTTTGGCACAAGGCCAGTAAGTTCGGGTGAGGGGTTAAGTCCTTTACATCGATTCCAGTAATCGAACGGTATTTATTTTAGCGACCCCGAAAGGATGAAAGGCAAAGTCGTCCTCGGCGGAATTTGAACTCAGACGGATGAGATGCCGATAAGCATTTTGCCCGGTATGCCTACGATTCTGCCTGCTCGCCGCCTTAATACATGTCATTATATTAGCATAACATGAATTATCTCCACTTCCAGAAACGAAATTATTTAATTTTTCTTCTTATTGTATAACTTCATCTGAAAATCATTGCAATTGTTTGGCTCTGTATTTAGTCCACCATGAATATCTGTATCATTATTTATTTGATCTGCATGAGCTTATATACTGTGTTCATTCTTAAGAATCGCAGCTGCATTTGTGTCTTCGGCGATCTTTACGAAAGATCGGCCTTTTCCCTAACACCCGCACGATCTTCACTACGGTGTTAGGGTTAGGGTTTTAGTGTCAGGGTTAGGATTTTAGGGTTAGGGTTAGTGTTAAGGGTTAGGGTTAGGGTTAGGGACGAAATTCCCTAACCGAAACCCTAAAACACAAACCCTAACTCTAAGCCTAAGCCTAAGCTTAACCCTAAACCCTTCAAAATAAATCGCGCTCTCTGTATGTCTTTCACTTTTATGACGTCGTTTCCCTGTTTCTCTCCAACACTTTTTACGGAAAAGGCCGATGTTTGGTAAAGATCGCCGAAGACACTTTTTACGGAAAAGGCCGATATTTAGGACTCGTACCGTAAGATCGCCTGAAATTTTAGTACTGTTTGTGGTCCCATCTTCTTTAGTTGTTCTCTTTGACAAATTAAAAAAAGAAATTGTATTGGGTGCCCAGACAGAATGATCCTAGTATGAAGGGGCTGGTTGCGTCACTGAACATTCAAAAATGAGTGATAGTTCTGGCGTAAATTAAATCAACTATACATCTCTTCAAAAATTTGTGACCTAGAACCCATATTAGAAGCCTTATTTTAAACATGTCTTTACCATTTAATAAAATTGAAGTCTTGATGTGATTTGTTGTCTTTTAGGCTCTTCTCATATTGAACAACGCTGTTAAATACATATATACAATCGTACATACGTATATACAATCACACATATATACATACACACATATACACACATACGTATACATATACATGCATATATGCATACATACAGACAGACACACACACATACATTACATACAAACACACTTTTACATACACTCACACGTACATACACATACATACACATACAGACAAATATATACACACACACACGTACGTACGTATATGCATACATACATTGATGTGTTTCACAATATATATATATATATATATATATATATATATATATATATATATATATATATATATATATATATATATATATATATATATATATATATATATATAAGCAATGTTAATTCTCTAATATATATATATATATATATATATATATATATATATATATATATATATATATATATATATATATATATATATATATATATATATATATATATATATATATATATATATATATATATATAAGCAATGTTAATTCTCTAAATATATATATATATTATTTAGTTTAAAAGAGTTCCAACACTGTCTGTTTTTTATGTTTTATTTATATTCCTGCAGAACCAATGTGGGGTATAGAATATGGAATATACAATATATAATATAATATACAATATATGATATAAAATAAAATAAAATAAAAATGGATGGCACCATGAAAGAAAGTATTGAATGTAGATGAAATATTGAGTGTTCAATATAAAGGATCAAATATATAAATATATAAATATAAATATATAAAGGCGACTCGAGTTTCAGGGCTATTTCCCTTCGTCATGGCCGGTATGACAGACGTTAACAGACATATATATATATGTATATATATATATATATGTAGTGAAACGCACGGTCGTTCTTACATATATATATAAATTTATAATTTTTTCTAGTCCTTTTAGTTCTCACAAGAAGATGGTTTAAAACAGATCCACTGAAAATGGAAACCTCACCGCCCACACACTCACTCAACAATAAATAACAAGAAGCAATGTTACAACTACTTAGACTGTTACGGAAATAGCAATTATCGTAGAATTTAATCATGTAGACGTTGTTACGATATCAAATTTTGCTGTAGATGTTTCAATAGATCTTGACATAAAAATAAATTAATTATTCTCTTGCTCAAGCGCAAAGCGTCATTTGAGTTTTAATACGCTAACTTTTAATTCTTTGGGGCAATGTGTGGTGGGCCTGTTCGGGTTCAGTTAGGTCAAGTCCTTATTAAGAACTTGTACTCAATTAAGTGACTTCACATCAAGTATGATAAAGTAATTCCAAGATATGCCCTGATGAAATAATATACTCACATCGTTTTGTACATATACACATTCATACATACATGTTTGCGTGTGTGTGCCTTCCATATATCTCTCAACGTAGCGTGTTGTACATAGGAGACATATATATATATATATATATATATATATATATATATATATATATATATATATATATATATATATATATAATTGCATTTATTTCTTCAAATTACTTTCTTATGCTGTGTGAAAGGGCGCCCAATGTTAAAAATGCGACAATAGCTTAATACAATTTCATTTGAATTTATCTAAGTATTATTATTAAGTATTACCATTGGGAAACATATTTCGGTTGAGGCGTCAAGTCGATTATATTGACCCCAGTGCTCAACTGATACTTATTTTATCGACCCCGAAAGTATGAAAGACAAAGTCAACCTCGGCGGAGTTTGAACTTAGAACGTAAAGCCAGAAGAAATAACGCTAAGCATTTTGTTCGACGTGTTGAGAATTCTGCCAGCTTGCTGCTCTTAAAGAGAAAAAAAAAAGAGAGCGAGCTAGAACTATGTTGCTATTTACTTAACGTTGACGAAGAATATAAAGTTTTTTTGTGAAACATTTGCTTGTAATAAACAGAGTCGTGTGAATGAGTCGCAGTAACCTATTACGTTACCAGTATCGTACCTTCCCAGGTATACACATACGGAATCACTGTTTGAGGTTAGAACATGATTGTACAATAGATTTTTAATCATAAAATATTAGAACAGCATTCTACTGGACGTGGCTGACTGAAACTCCGATTTAGAGGATCAAAATTTTTTAACATTGGTTCACATCAATCTGGATATTATTAGGAAGGTGACAGTAAAAAGCTTTCAGACAAAGAACTTGGCTTCAAAATGTTAGGCTTCCATGCCATTTGAATTCAACCAAATTTACGAAATTGACCAAGTAATTTTGTTTCAGTTTCATCAGCCCCTCATATTATTTGAGTACAACGGGTTTATACGGAAAGATTAATATCACACTTGGCATTAAGCAGGAAACTAATCAGGTTCATCTTTACTTTCTTTTGGTTAAAATAAAATCGACTCACCACATTATCCTTTAAATTTCAGACACAGCATTGGTTCTCAACTGGTACTTTATTTTATCGATCCCGAAAGGATGAAAGACAAAGTTGACTTCAAGTGGATTTGAATTCAGAACATTAAAAAAGGTTGGAATAAATATTTCAAGACATTTTTCCCTGATGCTCTAAAGGTTCTGTCAATCCAATAATAATAATAATAATAATAATGGTTTCAAATTTTGGTACAAAGTCAGCATTTCGGAGGAGTGAGGTAAGTTGATTACATCGACCCCAGTTCTTAACTGGTACTTGTTTTATCGATCCCGGAAGGATGAAAGGCAAAGTTTTTGCAAATGCTAAAATAAAAACTACTTTTGAAAAGAAAAATTTTCATTACCTTATGATGAAGTTAAATACATTAAATTTCTGTCTTGTATAACTCCTAACTACTCTGTCATTTCCTCCTCCTGCAGTGTGTGTGAGAGTGTGTGTATGTTTGTATGTGTATGTGTGAGTGTATGTGTGTGTGCGCGCGCATGTGTAGCATTCCCTTACACATTGTCTGTTATGTGCACTCATCCTGCACTGGTTAAGTCAACTCTCTTTGCATCTCTTTTTTTAGTGCCCCACTTCTCTCTATACATTGTGAAGCGTGACCGGAGAGTTCAGCCGACCGACCAACCAGCCAGCCAGCCAGCCAGCCAGCCAGACAGACAGCCAGCCAGCCAGACAGACAGCCAATATCAACCAACATCCATATCCGCTCTTATATATGCATACGTGTACATTTGACTGTACGTGCGCTTGCGTGTTTCTGTGTATTTGTATTTGTGATTGTGTAAGTGTGTTTATTGTATGCGTGTGTAATTCTTACAATGGCCGCGATGGACGAGTGGCTGATGGATCAATTTACATGTGAAATTTGTAATTGGACTGCGACAACGCTGAGACATCACCTTCAAAGCATTTAACCGACTAGACAACTCAGTACTCATGCTATCGACTTCGTAAAGGATAGAAGACAACGTCGACCTTCGCGTAAAAAGAATGTAACTTTAACAATTATATAAATCTTCGAGTATAGTCCGCGGATCTTTAGGGTTTGACGGCCAAAATTTTTTTATGTAGTGTTTTTGGTACCGAAACACTTTCAAACTTCGTATACTTGTATATTTTGTGGTATAGAACAGATAAAAAATTTTGTATCCGAAGTTATTTCACGTTAAAAATTATCTTATTTCGATAATTTCAACTAATCACTGACGTCTATTCAGTTGAATACAGTTAGTGCTGTGACGGTGTATATGGTATTAATCCCCGTTAGTTCTGACATTTCCGATTAACTAGACTGTTCGTAAACAAAGGGGAAAAAGCCATCAAAATACTTGAATATTGCCTGCACTTGTTATTGGAGCTGGCAGAATTATTAATGCACCTCCACCAAGTGCTTCATTTCCTAGAAATAGTAGCCAAATCTTCTTCAAATCAAACTCTAGTTTAGGGTTAGGGTTCGGATTTTAGAGTTAGGGTTAGGGTTAGGGTTATGGTTATGAGTTATAGGGTTTTAGGGTTAGGGTTAGGGTTATAGGGTTAGGGTTAGGGTTATAGGGTTTTAGGGTTAGGGTTAGGGTTATGAGTGAAGTTATGGCAACCCTAACCGTAACCCTAAAACTAACCCTAAAACTAACCCGAACTTATTATATAAACAATATATGCGTATAAATTACGATTAAACCGGATGAAATATGTCACAGGGAATAACATTTTTACGACTGGGAAAAAAATTATTGTTTACAAAGAGCACTGACTGTATTCAGCTGAATAGACGTCAGTGATTGGTTGAAATTACAGAAATACGACAACTTTAACATGAAATAATTTGCGATGTACAATTTTTTGTTAAGAAGGCTAAGAGAAAAAGTTGTTTTGTATGACACATTCTACCAGTGTCCCAAGTTTGAAAGTGTGGTACTTTAAACCGCGTAGGATAATTTTGATGAACATGGAAGCTCATTAGATAGATAGATAAACAGACGGACTCCGTCTGTTTATCTATCTATCTGATGAGCTTCCATGTTCATCAGAATTATCCTACGCGGTTTTTGTCAGATCTAAGATTATTGTAGAGGACACAATTTTTAAAGTACCACATCATGGGATAGAATTTGAACACACGTAACACATCGTTATGAAACGAACTTTTTTAACACATGACCATGTCTTTGCCCATAAACTATCTGGCGTACCGGCAGTTTTTTTCCCAAGATGCTAGGGACCGGTAATATTCCTTAGTAATATTAATTTATACCGGAAACAATATATATATAATGAATATAATAAAAGTTGACAATTTTTTTATCTTGCATTTATTTTGTAAACAAATAATACAATATTACATCAGCATTTTATAAGCATTTTATAATGTTTCTTTTTCTGGAAGCTCGCCGTGTACCGGCAGCTGATGGCTCGTGGACTGACACCGGTCCGCGGGCCACCACTTAGAGAAGCACTACTGTATAGCATACATATCTAAAAAGCTTTCTGTTGAATGTCGAAAACTACTATTATCAGACGATAGTGAAAAGTGTTCCGGATATTGCTTTCTAAGAAGCTATATCTAAGTATCTCCTATACAAAAAGGAGATCATGGTTGAATTGTATATATTGTTTTAATCCTTCATTCCTAAATGCAATGGCCTTCTTCATAGTCTATAGACACAAGTCACTTAGCCAGATTAATAGTGGTGTGGGAAAATGAGGAATAGAGAATTATCAGTACGATGAGCTCGAGTAGTTTGAGATTAGTGAACAAAGAACAAAAGCCCGGAAGTCATTGTGAGAGTTAGTGTGGACGACATTTGGGTGACTCTGAATAAGATGAAAGGACAAATGGTATGAAGGAAAATACTACTTTGTGCCTTTTATTTTCTTTTTTTTTTCGTCTTAATCTTTTACTTCTTTCGGTCATTGGATCACGGCCATGCTGCAGCACTGCTTTGAAGAATTCAATCGAACAAATTAACACTCGAATTTATTTTTAATCCTGGTGCTTATTCTATAGATTTCCTTTAACTAAACCGCTGATGTTACGTGGACATAAACAAACCAGCACCGGTTGTCAAGCGGTGCGGGGAGGACAAACACAAAGACACAAAGACAAGCACACATAGATATATACATATATCACCATATCTACTTTTCTATTGCTGTGTGTGTGTGTGTGTGTGTGTGTGTGTGTGTGTGCGTGCGCGCGCGCGCATATACGATGGCTTTCTTTCAGTTTCCGTCTACAAAATCACTAGGCTTTGGTCGACCACAGGCTATAGTAGAAGACAATTCCCCAAGGTGCCACGCGCTGGAACTGAACTCAAGACCCTATGTTTGAGAAGCAAACTTCTCGATCACGCACCCGCACCGAATGACGAAGGAGTTATGAGCTCGACGTCATACGAACATCTAGCCTTCTGATCTGGAGTCAGACGCGCTACAGTTGTACGACAAGGCCAGTTGTATGCATAAAAATAATTAGAAATCAACTTGTCTTTCTTCTTCGCGATAGTTAGACGGAAATGATCGTTGTCTGTCAGCCTATGGGTTGTTAGTTTGAGCAAAGCCGAACTATTCACCAAAAATGCTGGTTACAACGTCACAGCAGTAGTAAAAAACAAAAAAAACACATCCTTATTGCTGTGAGTAGTTGAAGGACGAAAGTTTTACTTGAGACTGCGTTTCTTCATCTGAAGGACATTCGGCTTTTCACTTGGCATTCAAGATCATCTGTGATTATTAGTTTGAGAAGATATGCTTTACGCTATGGGCAAATATTTAGAAAATTCTGGATTTTTCACATCAGTTTCGCCCTTGGAAAGAATCATTCGGTACTGCCACTTAAGGCCTAAAGTGGTTTCTTAAGAAAGTTTTATAAAAAGTGTTTTCACATTATAAAAGAATGAGTTTTGGGATTAGATTATGTCACCTTCTGGACAATATCATCTGTTAATTCCATCTCCACAGATATTCCTTTTAGGTTCCACGGCTTAAAAATAGAATCCTTTTTAATTTCAAATCATGAAGGAATTAAGAGACTTTACTAATCTCAACCGACCATCAAGGTATAGCAGTGATCTTGCAGAATCATTGGGGTATCGGAAGAAATGCTTTCGGGTATTCCCTTTGATTCTTTACGTTCTGAGTTCAAGTCACACCGAGATCAACTTTGCATTTCGCTCTTTCAGGATCGATAAAATAAAGTACCAGTTTAGTACAGATGTCGACGATATCATCTTACCCACTACCTTCAAAAGTGCTGACTGCGTTCTTAAATCAGAAACAATTTACAAGATGGTGTACTGTATGCGGATCTACATGTGCACAGGATTTTGTTGAAAAAGGTCGACTTTACCCTTCATTCCTTTGAATCAATAAAATAAGTGCCAGTTGAGCACTGGGGTCGATGTAATCAACTTAACTACTTTCAGGTATAAGTATAAAAAAAACTGCATCCTTCTACCAAGCTATGTCGAACAGTATGGCAGAGTTGGTTCATTAGACTAGCATGATCTCAAGTTCCAATTCACAGCCTACACATCAAAACATTGTTGGTGGAGAGATAATGCTGTGGCCTTCGTCCTGCAGTGGTCTGAACATAGGCAATCCAATCCCGTAGAGAGCGTCGGGAGATGAAAGGCTAGTATTTGTGGAGGTTATGAAGGCTTTAGTTACGAATTGTTTAAGGAGCAGAAAGAGCGTGGTGATATCAAGGATTTTTCTTGATATCCATACCAGCTAGATATCAAGTAGATGAATTTCCATCGATTTCGACGGTTAATATTCATTTTTTTTTTATTCGATCAGATACCGGCTTATTGAATTAGTGTGTAAGTGGCTGAGCATTCCACAGACACGTGTGCTCTCAATAAAATCTTTAGGCAGAATCAGGGTGACAAGACTGGACATTTAAATTAGAGATACAACCTGGCTTCTGCACAGTTTCCGTCTAACCAATTTCACATATGGGTTTGAGTCACCCTGAGACTATGATCGGTGACACTCGCTCGAGATGATCGAACACAGAGACCTATGACTGTGAAGTGAACCTCTTGCCGATTCAGCCATGTTGTATCCAGCATAGTTGAATCATTATTTCGAGATTTGGCCTTAAAATTTGTCTAATAATTTAAAACGAAACAATGTCTTGTTGAATGAAATAAATGTTAAATTGTTAAACCCCTGATAACAAAAATATAAAAAATATGATTATACGAGGGTGTGCTGAAAAGTTCGGGGCTATGACGATATCGCGAAAGGCTTGGTTGGAAACTTAGAAAAACTGAAGGACCGATGCAAATCTGTGTGAATCTGCGAGCGAAACATGTTGAATGAAATCATAATTAACTGATCCACCTGTATTTTCTTTTACCCAAAGCCAGGAACTTTTCAGCAACCCTTCGTATGTAATTACAAATTTAATAAATGTAATTAAATGTAATAAATATAGTTATATAATAATTTTAGATAATGTGTATTATAAAAAATAATAAATATGACTTAGAGCTTAATTAATAACGCATACATATACATACATACATTCATAAACGTATGTACGTCTTTGTGTGTGGGCGCACACGCGTACGTCGCCGTACATCCGTACAAGTAGGTGATACAGAGTTAGAAAATTTCCAAATGATGTTAAATAATAGAATATAAAAGTAGGTTTGTGGAGGCGCGTGACTTAGTGGTTAGGGTGTCAGCATCATGATCGTAAGATTGTGGTTTCGATTTCTGAACCGGGCGACGCGTTGTGTTCTTGAGCAAAACACTTCATTTCACGTTGCTCCAGTCCACTCAGCTGGCAAAAATGAGTAACGCTACGATGGACTAGCGTCCCGTCCAGCTGGGGAACACATACGCCATTGAAACCGGGAAATCGGGCCCATGAGCCTGGCCAGGCTTTAAAAGGGCGCATTTATTTATATTTATAAAAGCTAGTTTACTGCATACAAAGATGTATTATTGTTGCTGTTATTGTTGTCACTATTGATGTGTAGTACCAGCTGAGCCATGATCTATCTGATTACATGATCTGGTCATCAGCATTTTGTCCTGTCTTTTTGAATGTGAAGTGAACTTCTTGCCAATGTATCGTCCCTTATCAATTTTAAAGATAGCATGGTGGCGGCGCTGGATTAACTATTCAGCAAAATAAGCAGGTGCTTAGGGAATCAAGGTGAGTCGGAACCCCACAGAAATGGTAAATGGTTTACGGCACAAAAGTAATCACTTTAAATTTGCCAAAATAATATTCGAAGTGGTTTACGGGATCGAAAATATAATTTCGAAGTGTTTATGGTGTCACAGTCAGGATCTGATCAAAGACTTTGCAATTATATTTAGAAAAGGTAGGAGAAAACTTCGAAAAGTTTTCTCCGATACAAAAATAAATGTTTTTTTTCTTTCTTACTGTTTTGGTCCATTAAAAAAAAAATAAATTATTTTATGGTTTATTATTGTTCATATTTTGAATTAGATGTATATAGGGGCGCCAAAATCTTTTAAGTGCTTAGGGCCTCTATGGGTCTTAATCCGATCCTGCAGGATAGGATGTGTGTGTGTGTGCGTATGTGTGTGCATGCATATATATATATATATATATATATATATATATATATATATATATATATATATACATAAATACTTTTTTTTTTAAACAATAGAAATATATCAAAAGCTGTTACTCAGAGTTTCACGTTCCCGTTCGTCGGACAATTAAAGTATTTGAGTACTCTTTTTTCCACCTTGTTTCACATTTATGTGCTTACGCCGGTATATATATATATATAATATACGCATATGTACACACACACTCACATATAATATACGCATATGTGTATATATGTATATACATGTGTGTGTGTGTGTGTGTGTTACATATATATTTATATATAGATTCTTTCATAAACGTAAATACACACACACATACACACTTATGCAGAAACTCTCATGAAATATAAATGCAATTATATGCAGTGGTGCTCGCGTAAGAGACACAAAGAAAGAAAGAATGAAACAATGAGAGAGAGAGAAAGAGCGAGAGAGAGAGAGAGAGAGAGAGAACGAAAATGGAAAAGGTAAAACTCAGGGGAGAGAGAGAGAGAGAGAGAGAGAGAGAGAACGAAAATGGAAAAGGTAAAACTCAGGGGAGAGAGAGAGAGAGAGAGAGAGAGAGAGAGAGAGGGGTGGGTGGGAGAGAGAGAAGGTGGGAGAGAGAGAGGGTGGGAGAGAGAGAGACTGTATGTATGGAAAGATTGATTGTGAGAAGAGTAGAGTTAGTTAAAAAGATGAATAAATCAAAATACTCACTGGTTCTAACACTTTCGAACTTATGTTTCTTGGATAGAACTCCTCAGAATGCAGACAACAGTTCTTCCAGCGTATCTTCAGCAATATAAGATACCAGCTTAACCTTGGCTCTTTTATGCATGATAAAAAGCAATACATGAGCAATTTAGAAAATATTTGTAAATTGTTCAACTTTAATCCGTTCATGGGCCATTGGTCAGAGTTTATCGTTCTTATCATCTGAAAGTGTGTGATCGTGTGTGTATGTGTGTGTGTATGTGTGTGTGTGCACGTGTGAGTGTGTGTGCACGTGTGTGTGTGTGTGTGTGTGTGTGCACGTGTGTGTGTGTGTGCGTGTTGGGTTAATTATGTCTGTTACTGTTATTATTTGTACGTATGAATCTTGCAAGACTCTCCCGCATATAGAGCTTCACATGCACGCACGAACACACGCACGCACACACACACACACACACTCATACATTCACACACACACACACACACTCATACATTCACACACACACACACACTTACACACACATACTTACACACACACACACACACACACTTTTATACATATCGACATACAAACGTTTATATACATATCAGTGTATGTATGTATGTATGTATGTATGTATGTACGTATATGGGTATATATGTACGTACGTACGTATGTATGTATGTATGTATGTATGTATGTATGTATGTATGCATGCATGTATGTATGTATGTATGTATATATGTATATATATATATAGATATGTATATATATGTATATATTTATGTATATATATGTATATATATGTATATATGTATATATATATATGTCTGTATATGTATATATACAAATGTATATATATGTATATATATATGTATATGTATATACATATATATACATATATACATACATATACATATATAAACATACATATATATACATACACACACACACACACACACACACACACACACACACACACACACACATATATATATATATATTCATTCATGAATGCTACCGTCTAGGAATTACACACACATATACACACATACATGCACTCCCTTTTATGCATATAGACACGCCTCTATATACGTATATGATGAGGGTATGTACGTATATATGTATATGTGTGTGTATACATACATACACACACACACACACACACTTATATATATATATACACACATATACATACATATACATCCATATATATATATATATATATATATATATATATATATATATATATATATATACATACATATCACAGTCACATTCACACACATACACACACGCACGTACGCACAAACATACACACATGCACCCACGCACACATTCACGCGCACACAATGAAACTACATGTGCACATAATATTTGCGTGTCTCTCTATATACTTCTATCTATGAGTAAGTGTGTATGTGGACTAACGTTGCTATCACTCCAAGCTTGACTGAGATGAATGTTTCCTGTGATATGCAATTGTAAAGTCGTAAAACTTGACACGTTACCTCTTACGTCACTTTCTGTTTCTTTTTATAAGTTTATAGGAACGAAAGTGCTACAACTCCGTCTTTCTTTCTCCCGTATCAGCTGTCAACGCTTGTTATCCCTTGTGCAGTGACTGCTCGTAACTTTGCCATGTGCACCGTTCGAATATTCCCCACATTGACCACAATCATGGGTAGAAATGACGGCGAGCTGGCAGAATCGTTAGCACGCCGGGCGAAATGCTTAGCGGTATTTCGTCTGCCGTTACATTCTGAGTTCAAATTCCGCCGAGGTCGACTTTGCCTTTCATCCTTTCGGGGTCGATTAAATAAGTACCAGTTACGCACTGGGTCGATATAATCCACTTAATCCGTTTGTCTGTCCTTGTTTGTCCCCTCTGTGTGTAACCCCTTGTGGGCAGTAAAGAAATAAGAAATGACGACGACGACGACGGTGATGATGATGATGATGATGATGATGATAATGGTCGTGATGACGATGTGGGGTAATGATGATGATCATGGCGATGTGGGTGAGGATAACGATAAAGGTGAAGAGGAAGAGAGTGCCTTTCAGCCTTGTCCACCAAACAACCTCTTTCGCTACAGCCACCAGGCAAAGGAAAACTATCTTGCCTGCCCGATTGAAGGAGGGCGGCAGTGCAATCATCACTACAGACTCTGCCGACAGATGGATCCGTCCCACAAGTGACAGCAGCCGCTCGACATATCACCACAAGTCAGCAATGCACGGACACTGAACGAGGGCGTACACAACGGTTTTGTCACTCTGCGCGCATCTCGGACAAGCCCGTCTGATAGTATATGCCTGTAGAGTTTATCTATAATAATAATAATAACAGCCCAGAGAAGGTCACAGAAAATGAAAAAGCAACCATATTCTGGGATATGCCAATACACACAGATAGAGAATTTAAGGCCTATAGGCCGGATGTAGTTGTCAGAGATCATCAAGAAAAAATTATTTTCTAATAACATGTTCAGCTGTTTGTTTCGGAATATTCTATCCAAGACGTTTTTATATTTAGATCCTCGTGACCAATTGTTGTTTATAGCTGGAGTTTTCCGAGGTAGGGAAGCCGAAACAAACATGTTTGTCGCAGCAGATAACCAGGGATATAAAAACTTCTACTTACTGGAGGATAAGGAACCTGAATGCTCTCTTGAAATCTTTCCAGCTAGCTGATGTGCTTGCTAGTACAGAGAGTGATTAGCTGAAATGCTTAGGCACTTGCTTATAGACTTCTTAAGCCTATACTAATTTCTTCAATGTTCGAAGGAGATGCTTTTCCTGTAATAATAGGCTGGATTTAAACTCGGAGCGCAGTGAGCCGGAACAAATACCGCAAGACATCCTATCCAACGCTTTCGCGACTTTACCAGTTCGATGCTATATATACAGACGCACTCTATGTGTCTGTACGTGTGTATATATGTATATATAAAGACAATGATGCAAACTGTGCGTTTCTCTTTTGGCTTCTGTTGTAGAGATCCATTAAAGTTCACCTACTTAGAAGTTTCTAGTACTACCTTCCTGCTACGTAGGCTTGTCTCTAGCAAGATGCGTCCATGAATTTGATTTGTTCTCGTAGCATTTCAAGGTTGCTTTCAATGTATTTTAAAAGCTTTTATGAGGTGCACTAACACGGCGCCCTCCATTTCTAAGTTCCGAATAGAAGATTTCTCTTGATTGCCTGAATCAGGCATTCTGACAACATCCCCAGTCCAAAGCAGGTAGATATGCTTGAGCTCAGGAAACAAAATTGATGTTATTGGCACATCTGAGAACTTCTCGTATCGGTGTTTCTGTCCCGTAACTTACACATACATACACACATTCATACACGCACACAAACAAAAACACACATACGCACAAACACACACATACACGCGCACACGCGCGCGTGCATAAGGCTACCAGTTGGCAGAACCGTTAGATTGTCAGATCGCGGTGCTCTCAGGCCCTCTGCGCATTGATTTCAGATCTTTGTCAGAGCAACGTTGCCTTCCATCCTATCATTCTATTCTCCCTTCTTTGTCTTTTCTGGAACTCGGACGTGATGGTCGGATCTGTAGACGGAGGAATTTTACCAGGCCGAAAAGTTTCCATGACACGCTGTCCAAGATGGAGCCTCTGCGGTTCATCAACGAGTTGAGAGCCTTATTGCACACACACACACACACAACACACACTATCTCTCTCTCTCTCCCTCTCTCTCATTCTCTCTCTCCCTCTCTCTCTCTCCCTCCCTCTCTCTCTCTCCCTCTCTCTCTCCCTCTCTCTCTCTCCCTCTCTCTCTCCCTCTCTCTCCCCTCTCTCTCTCTTCCCCCACCACAGACGCAAACATCTCAGTGTTACTTACAGAAACTCGGTTTGTAGAAATTGTTAAGTATGACCATTAATTTAGGGATACGACCGGTAATTCCGCCCTTCCGGAAACTCAAGTAGATTTTGGCAATTTTCAAAGCTAAAATTACGACCCGCATGTATGCATAAAAAGTACTTTAGTACGATCGGCCGCTCCTCTCGTCATTTTTCTGCTTTCATTCTCTGTACATTTTTGTTGATTAATGCCTATTCATTTCTTTAATTTTTTTCTTTTCCTACAAACTTGGTATTTCATTTTATATTGCTTTCAACATTTATGCCAACTCCTACTGTTCTTTCACCCCGCCACACCTTGTTTTGTATTGCTCTGAACATTCGTTCTGGGTTTTATAACTAATTTAATCGTACAGTACTTCCTCGCACCTTTCGACATCACCCCTCTGCCTATTTCCTTTTCTCCTGACTATTCTTGCATCCAAAGTAACAAAACGACTACCTTTTACTGGATGCAGAACATCAGTACTTTTCTTGGATTCTACGGTTTTATTACCATTTAGTATAGATTTTCTTGTCTTCTCCGCTGTTGGATTTAATAAGAGCGCACAATATCGTACATGATACATTCACGATGACTGGAAAGAGACCATCGAGTGGAAATGAAGGCAGTAGTGCTAAAACGAGTCATAAATGGATTACGTTTAATATTAAAACTAATGTTTTATAAAGTTTTGCTGTAAGAGAAAGGTGTAGCAATAGTGCAAAAACGTTAAAGTTTGCAACATGTACAGCGGAAATAATCTATGACAACAAAGACAAGATTAGCTAGTGTGCTCAAGCAGCAATTACTTTAATTCCTCATACAGTGATTTTTTTTTATTGATCTAATATGATGCTTATTATGGAACAGCTCAGAGTGGGTCGACGATCAGAGTGGATTTAACGCGCCAATAAACACAATAGTTATTCAAGCAAACGCCAAAAGTTAGTATGATGATTTGCAGAAAGGGGAAGGTGCAGAGCTCCTGATGTAAAGACCTCTTCTTGCTTGTCACGGCAGGTTTGAAGTTGTCAGTTCCACAGATGCTGCGACTACAAATGTACAATATTGCTGAAAATGGGTTTTTCTCGAAGTGTATTCCACTAGAACTTTTATTTCTAAAGAAAAATTAGTACAAGGCTTCAAAGCATCAAACTAGAAAAGCATTCAGAGAGCGCAGACCTCCGCCAAGCAGCTCATTTCCACTCATACACACGCATACTGAAAATCGCCCAATTTCCCAAACCAACGCCAGCAAAAACATAACCTCCTTGGCGGGGTTAAAAAAAATAACACAGCCATATGATTTAAAAAAAAAAAAACCCCTTTAAAAACAGGAATCATCTGAAGCAGTTATAATATATCATCAATGACAACAACAGATTTATCATATGCATATATAGCAGATATATCATACATATGATATAGAGCTCACAGCGGCGGTGGAGGGAGCAAAGCCTGAGCTTTTTGAGTCGATCTCAATAGTCAAGGCTTGTCATGTCATCCTCCGCAGACCTCCGCCAAACAGCTCATTTCAAGATAGATACAAATTGATACAAAACCAACGAGGAGCACCTTCAGCCGCAACAGCAGCGGTAACAGTACTATTGTTCTACTACTACTACTACTACTACTACTACTACTACTACTGCTGCTGCTGCTGCTGCTGCTGCTACTACTACTACTACTACCTACACTATCACCACCACTATCTCTACCACAACCATCACAGCTACTACCAATGCTACCATCACTATTATTGCTGCCATGGCATCACTACCATCATCATCATCATCATCACCAGCACCACCACTACCATTACTATTACCATCACAACAGCTACCAACACTAGGATTTCTCCTCCCCCGCAACTACCACCAGCACCATTACTACAACAAATTATCACTAGGTGGAAGCCTCTATGAGATCACACGACCAATAAAAGACTGCAGTTAATTCTTTCTCAAATACTTCTTTACCATCTTAAACATTGTTAAATATACAGGATACGCGAATTTTGAATATAAATATGCCATAAAAAGTGTAAGGATGATCTTGGCGTGAATACCGGTAAATGGATGTCTTTCCAACACAGAAATATTTTTCCAGACGAGTCTAAACGCCAACATAGATAGACATAAGGCATAGTAAATCTGTGTAAACTGAGCTCTCGTGTCTACAAAATATTCACATAAACTCTACCAAATAGCAACATTTACATATACTTCAGAAAAATACTTGAACTTACGAGAAAACAACAATTTCAACAAAAGCACAAGCGATAAATATACAAAGCATCGTTTATGAAAACCAGAGACTCCCTCAAAACGCATAACAGTAAGACAACACATAGTAGAAATTAAAAAAAAAACAAAAAAACTCAGCATCAGGGGAAATAATAAATAAATAAACTACTCAAAATCGGAAGCCTAGTAAACGCTATATAAAGTGTTTACTGACATTAAAACGCTATATAATGTAATTAACTACAGCAGCCACGCCACTCTGTCACAATAGCAACCTCGAATAATATATTATCACTGTAATTTCAAGCAAACTTTCTTATCAGATATCTCTCGAACATTAACCATTACAAACCACCAGATGACTGAAACATAGAACGAAAAATATGCACGTTCCGTTTAGACGGCGATTAGATACACGAACGTAAAAGCAAGTAGGAAATCTAAAAATTCGAAAGTCCCTAGGTCATAATATAATAGAAATAAAACATCTAGGGTCTTAGGGAAGCACTACACCCACGAACATCAATAGTTGCTCGAACCAAGGTTGTCAAATTCCCAGAATCTGGAAGCTGGACAAAATGACAATTCTAATACCTCTTACTATGCACTCGCTCAACAAGTCCAGAAAAGCTAATCTTTGATTTAGCTTTTACTATGCACTCACGCAACAAGTCCAGAAAGGCTAATCTTTGATATAGTTTTATTCTCACGTCCTAAGCACTTAATTACAACACGAATTCAAGCCACTACTCAACCACTACTCTATTCACAAATCTAACACAGAAAATATATGATGACTTCAGCAACAAAAATTCACCCACGCATATCATTCAGACTACCATCTACTGAATAACCTCTAAAAAAAAAATAAAAAAATTATGAAACAGCATAAAACGCTCACTAGCAAACTTATCAGTCAGGCCACTAAGAATAATAATGTGTATAAGCATAATAGTTCTAAAACCTGAATTCCACTTGGTGTACCGCAAGGAACTATCATCTCGCCCACTCTTTTTAGTATATATCTACACGACCTGCTCAAAACATTACAAAATACACAGACAGCTTCACATGCACATGACATCAAATCCACATTCATTCTCCAGACACTTCTGCACAGCTACTCCAAGCACCCACTCCTTTAAGTAACTTTGAAAGCTAGCTCCATAACAACAGACTAAAAGACAAAATCCACTACCTGTCTTCTCACTAAGCGATACGAGAGAACATCAAAAGCAAGCAAGCATAACACTCAGTAATATAACACTACAAACATCGAAGATTGAAATACGGCAGTTAACAACAATAACTCAACAACATTCCGAACACTAATTGAAGACATGCTGAAGAAAACAAAACGACGTATAAACATACTACTTAGAGAATCATAAATACTGCATTTGGCCAACATGAAGACACGAGAACAGTGGTGAAGAAACAATGCATTAGATGCATCATGGACTCTGCCAATCCTACTTGGGCTCTCAGTTCGCCACACAAACCGCAATAAACAACCTATTACGTAAAACAGTGTACTATATTTCATATCAAGTTGTACACACATCACACCTATATGCAACCCAAAAAACGAAACAAAAGTTCTAAGAATGAAGAACGACTTTGACATGTGGAGGAACCAGTTTGTTGCCTCACTATGTTACAATCATCAGAGTTGCTCGGATTAGAGGGAAAAAATCTCCAGAACATCTACAAACGCTCAGACATGTATACAGCGGCCCAGAGCGCTATTACAGAATCCCAAATCACTAAACACTATTTCTCTTACACAGCCCGACACGAAATATTTTTCCCACGAGAGTTCCGGACCCCAATAATGAACTCATTTGCATACGGCCAATCAGAGCTCACCTTGAAAATCCACATACTGTGTACTACTACAGTACAGCCGATCAAGCATAGAATGGTGTATGCCACTCTATGAGTACAGCATAGCAAGTCTCACATAAGCACCACATTCCCCCACTCCACCATTCTCATAGATCAATTGAGGACCATCTCTATATGGAGCTAACATTAGGTACCTATGGTCAGACTGAGATTAGTGATACTGCATGTACCCATTGATATATGCAAGGAGGGCGCAATACGACACAACGCCATAGTGATTACGATGTTTCCAGATCAACACCAACATTTTAAATTAGGAATGTACAAAATCAGCCAAAAAATTAGGAAACTACATTCATTTTCATTTTCTAGTAAATTACGCAAATTAGCAACACTTATGGCATCATCGGTGAGCAACTCTCCATTCACTTTATACACTAAATTTCACTTTTGTCGCCCCTATTAACCCGTTTAGAACAGTTGGTATTTGCTATAACGCACATCTTCCACTGAACTCAACCAGAGTATTTTCGTGACTAGGTGGACTCTAGTTTGATAGCTGAGCTCTGATTGGCTATATGCAAATGAGTTCATAACTGGGGTCTCTCGTGGGAAATAAAATTCGCTGCTTGGACAGGCCTAAAAGATTCGTGCATACAGAAATAGCTGCAGCATCAAAAGCCACACTGGGTTCAAATACTTGATTGCGCTGCATACCATCAATAATAATTGCAGTGAGTTCACCTTGTTAGCTTTCGCTGCTGTCTCCTCCACAATCTATCGGCGTACACTGGACGACAGAGGTTGTGCAAGATGTCAAGATGTTCACACAACACCTCGTACGATACTTCACTGCATGTTGGAATGTGAAATAGGATTCTCAGTTAGACAGAAGCAGGGTATAACAGGGAAGGTAGAACTGTGGGTTGTGCCTCGTTCGGCCGACTTATTTGCATAGAGTAGGCAATCCCAGGTTACACAACAACAACGACACGGACATGAATGCATTATGTCAAAACGTTAACCACATTAACTTCACCCACTTCAGCCAGCCAGGGAACCTCTATATGGCGCTCAATTTACTAAAAATAGCTACCAAATTTCCTTCAGATTACACACTACTGTCTTGAAAAACGAAAAGGCGTAGATACTGTTATCTTAAAAGCTCCTTAAAAAGACATGGTTGTCATGTCATGAATGACTCTCATTATTAGTCTACTGGATCTGGATCATTTGAGAATAAGAAGAAAAAAAACCTTCCCAAAACAAAAACAAAACAAGCAAGCACAAAACTTTTATCCGTACCATCAGCACTACTACTACTACTACTACTACTACTACTACTACTACTACTACTACTACTACGTTGATCCTTTTCATCATTATGTCACCATTACTACTACTACTACACCATAACCTGCATCACCCTCACAACAGCGATCATCACCACGACCATTATCATAAGCAATGGTTTAACCATTGTTGTTTGTTAGTCTCTTTGTTTGTCAATGTCAGAGAAAAGGACCAGTTGACACTTGGACATGGCGGGTTAGCATTATCATTTGGCACCTGATATTTTCCTTCGCAGTGGGGTGTCCCTACTGTATTTCTTTTTATTCGCATTTGTCGGTGACATCGTCTCTGCAGCACACCGGAAACAAGCAGAGGAGAAACTAGAAGAAACGAACAAAAGCGAAAGAAAGAAAAAAAAGGAATGGAAAATACTCAAACAATTAGTGAGTTGGATTTCAGACGTACAGAGAAATGGAAGAAGCAGACGATAAAAGAAAAAGAGATGAAAAAAATAGCAGCAAATCGTCTCCATCGACGCCATTATTTAACATCGCTCGCTGGCAGAAGGTAGTTTTTAGAGAAAACTGGATATTGGAAGGGTACAAATAAGGAGAATGGAGTGAAGTAGAAATGAAGATTTCATAAGTGGGAGAAAGAGAGAGAAAGAGAGAGAGAGGGAGAAAGAAAGAAAGAGAGAGAGGAGGGAGATAAGAAAAATGAAGAGAGAAAAGATGTAGTAGGGTGAGATGAGAAAGAGTGAAGAGATGTCTCGGAAGCGAAAGGAAGAAGGAAGGGAAGAAAAAAAACTGTAATGAAAAGAGAAAATAGGTTAGGTGGGGGTGTGGAGAGAGAGGTGGGGAAGAGAGGCAAAGTGAAGGCGATACCATTCAGATTGATTGTTAACGTAAATTCTTTTTCTAGTCTGTAAATCTTTCTCTTTCCCCTCTTTCCTTTTTTCATCTTCAGCTCCCCTCTCCTCCTTCCTTCTCTATTTCTCCCCTTTTCTTCCTTCTTCAATCTCTGTCTTTTCCACCTTTTTTTTTTTTTTTTTTTACCTCACCTCTCTCTGACACTAGCCTAAACGTTGTGCAATCGTAGCAAACCAGAAATCAAAATGGATTCTCCGCCGGAATATACCTCTCACACAATGATGCATACCACGCACAACACACACACATAGATACATACGTACGCTTTATACATAATTTTACACATTAATTCTGTATTTTTGTATAATTTTTATCTGACTTCCTTTGAACTATAACTCTTCATGACAAGTTCAGACAATTTTTATTCTTCATGTCAAGTCCAGACCATTCTTTCCTTCGTGCCAAACTGAGACCCTTATTTTGCTTCTCACACTCTTCTGTTATTTCCTGATCTTCAGAGCCACATGAGCTTTCGAAGTACCACGGTCTATTCTTGCATCTTTCTTGAACAGATACTCTTCGCAATAATATTGTTAATAATAGTTTCAAATTTTGCCACAAATACAGGCATTTTGGGGGAGGGGTTAAGTCGATTACATCGACTTCAGTGTTCAACTGGTACTTATTTTATCGACCCCGAAAGAATAAAAGGCAAAATCGACATCGGTGGAACTCGAACTCAGAGCGTAGCGGCAGATTAAGTATTGTTAAGCATTTCGCCTGCGTGCTAACGATTCCGCCAGCTCGCCGCCTTAAATATTGTTTATAATACATTCTGCTATAGGTACAAGGCCTGAAATTTTGTGGGAGGGGATTAGACGATTACATCGACCCCAGTGTGTAACTGCAGCCAGTGGGATTCAGGTTCAGTCGATCTGCATGGCTTCTTGGACAAGTGTCTTCTACTATAGCCTTGTGACGAGACCCTTCGTGAGTCATATAGACTTAAGTGACCGGTTTCCCAGTTTCCGTGACGCATACATTTTCCCTTGGTCCGTTGCAGGATTATTTATTTTTGCTAGTTAGGTGAACTGGAGCAACGTGAAATTAAGTGTTTTGCTCAAGAACACAAAGCATCGCTCAGTCCAGGAATCGAAATCACAATCTTACGATCATGAGTTCTGCACTCTAACCACTAAGCCACGCGCTTCCACACACACACACACACACACACACACACACACACACACACACTCATGTGTGTGTGTGTGTATGTGTGTGCCACCTCTGCTTGACAACGGGTGTTGGTTTGTGTACATCCCCGTAACTTAGCGGGTCGTTTAAAAGTGATCGATAAGATAAGTACCAAGCTTAGAAATGAAAGTACAGGTGTCGATTTTTTCGACTAAACTCCCCAAGGCGTTGCTCCAGCATGGCTCCAGTCTAATTGACTGAAACAAGTAAACGATAAAAGATTAGTATCAATGATAAATTTTGTCATAAGCAAGGCAGATAACGCTTTCATCCAGATTGATTGAATATTCTTTTCTACTCAAAGCACAAGGCCCGAAATTTTGGGGGAGGGTCCAGTCGATTAGGTCGACCCCAGTACGCAACTGGTATTTAATTTATCGACTCCGAAAGGATGAAAGGCAAAGTCGACTTCGGCGGAATTTGAACTCAGAACGTAAAGAGACGAAATACTGCTGAGCATTTCACTCGGCGTGCCAACGTTTCTTATTTCTTTACTGCCCAAAAGGGGCTACACACAGAGGGGAAAAACAAGGACAGGCAAACGGATTAAGTCGATTATATCGACCCCAGTGCGTAACTGGTACTTATTTAATTGACCCCGAGAGGATGAAAGGCAAAGTCGACCTCTGCAGAATTTGAACTCGTAGCGGCAGACAAAATACCTATTTCGTTATTGCCCACAAGGGGCTAAACATAGAGGGAACAAACAAGAACAGACGAACGGATTAAGTCGATTACATCGACCCCAGTGCGTAACTGGTACTTAATTTATCGACCCCGAAAGGATGAAAGGCAAAGTCGACCTCGGCGGAATTTGAACTCAGAACGTAACGGCAGACAAAATACCGCTAAGCGTTTCGCCCGGCGTGCCAACGTTTCTGCCAGCTCACCGCTTTAGATTGCTTAAATATTAAATGGCAGCATGTGGGGAATGAGTCCGACGTGCTTGGTAAATACGATGGATAAGATTCGATTTCTAAATGAAGCGTAATATTTACTAATGTTTATCAGACCTTAGAATGATTGTGACAAGATGAAGATTTCAAATAAAAGATATTTACTAATTTAGCAATTTAATGTAATGACAAGAGGAAAATGTTTTAGGGGTGCCTTCTGTATGAAGAACATTTAGTTAAGTAGAGGCGTAATGTGTTCAGATAAAAAAAAAAAAAATCAAGTAGGGAGCACCTTGTTACATTTCATTCAACCACTTGAATTTTCACCAAATAATTTTTTAAAAAACGCAATTTTGATAGTTTTGCATGTTGATGACAAAAATCGCATTTATATTTCTACAAATTCATATAAATAAGTTACAAACATTTAAAGTTATATAATTTTAGCCAATCGAAAGCTTTCAGTCTGGTGAAAATTTGAAATACTTCAAATGGGTGGAAGAAATTTAATAAGATCCAAAAATTGTATAATCACTTGAAATTAGTCCAGTAAGTCCGAGAGTATAAACAAAATACGACCTGGTTTGAAATAACCTTGTCCCTGGTTACGCCAAAACTAGAACCAACAATTTCTCCACCGGTGATGCTATCCTTGTTCTTTTGTCTTTCACACCACGTCTTTATTATTACCATTTCTGCTGTATCTCTTCCATTCTGACATTCTGCAAAGTTTGCAAACTTTGTAACACACTACAGCACTTGGTGTGACAAGTTCACCGAATATTCTTTGATATCCGCAGCAACACCCATGGAGTTTCAAACCCCCAGTTTGACCATCCAGTTATTTCATTGGCCGTCACTCATTCACACCTAAATTCAACAGATACAAGAAAAAAAAAAGCCTCATTTTCATAGCAACCGTTGTTTCTTTTTGCAAGAAATGAACCTACGCCTCTCTTCACGTCATTTAATCCCCTCCCTTTCTTATCTCACCTCAAGGGCCCTCTTTCTGCAATTGAAAATATCTTATATCTATATTGTCTCTAAATATGCAGGTATGTATATTGGAATGTATGTTTGGGTGTGTGTACTCCTACGTACTTGTGTTGCGTAATAGTGTATGTAAGTTTGCGTGAGTGCCTGTACGTGTGTACGTAGGCTTGTATTCATACGGATGTATGTATAAGTGGACATGATTTATTTTGTGGCATGTCGTTTACAACCGCTGATTAAATATTTCGATTATTCAACAAGAAATATTCTGCAGGCGCCAATATATCTAGGTGCAGTTTATCTTTGACTTCCGCTTCCTGTATTTGAATGGACCTATTTCTTTTCGCTTTGTTTTGAGGTCTCGGCTGTTTTTACAACCTGCTTCTCCAATTCTTTGCTTCTCTATTTTACACCTGCGACTTCTGACTCTCACGCCACCTCTCATTATTTCGACCTTCTTTATCTCTCCATTATACTATCCAATTTCTTATATGATTTCGTGGGTGAAATTTGAGAAAGGTAACTGCGTGAAAGCCTACCGGAAGGACGGTTAATGTGTGGTAGAAGCAATCTACCATCCGGTTAACACCACCACCCGAACCTTTGGAAACTTTAAGCATTCCAATCGCGGTTTCAATATGAGGACACTGTTTTCCTCCCACCAGTTTCAGATGTCAAGAGAAAAGTTGTGGGTGTTGCCTTTCCTTCTCTATGACAGAAAAAAGCAACAGCACAACTTTATATAATTTCTTCCCTCTCAGGTGAGGTGAAAAACTCGAAACGTTAGATTCTACACTCTTCAAGGAAAGGTAACTTACTGGATTTTCCAATGAATCCTCTTGTATATTAATGGTAAGGCGTGAGTAGTAAGAAAATATTTCAACAATGAATGGAAATGCGCCTTTTATCATCCTAACTAAAGTATATCATGTGAAAGCTCATGGCCTAGTAGTTAGTGTGCTGCAACCCTTTCTCCCTTTAACTGTCACAACCTCAAGTTTCAGTGGAAAAGATGAAACTGTGTTCATGTCTGCTCGCGATAACATAGACACCTAACAATAACTGATTAAATAAGTATTTTGTATATTCAATATAGAACTTCCTCGCAGTTGGAATTTCTTCCAGTCATGTTGGGAATCACTATATAAGAATTAGTAATATACTGCTGCCAACAAGGCGGTGAGCTGGCAGAAAAGGCGGCGAACTGGCAGAAACGTTAGCACGCCGGTCGAAATGCTTAGCGCTATTTCGTCTGACGTTACGTTCTGAGTTCGAATTCCGCCAAGGTCGACTTTGCCTTTCATCCTTTCGGGGTCTATAAATTAAGTACCGTTTGCATACTGGGGTCTATCTAATCCACTAGCCCCCTCTCCCAAAATTTCATGCCTTGTAGCTAGAGTAGAAAAGAATATACTGGTGCCAACTAAGCCAACTGAATCGGGTGTACTCACATCTGAAAACACTTATCTTGTCTCTACATGTTAATATTTTTCCTGGTGATTATTACTGATTATATCTCTTCTCTGGTAATTAACTGGCACTGACTTTATCAACTCTACTGGGAATACTACAACCTCGGGCCGACTAAAGCCTTGTGAATGGATTTGGTGGATGGAAATTGTGTGAAGCCCGACGTTAATTAATTAAATTAAAGACATATCAGCGAAAACGACGAATTTCTCCTTGTTATTTACATCTATTTTCTTCTCGTATATATATATATATATATATATATATATATATAAAAACAAATAGTAAATGAGTATATGCATATATACGTACAGGTATGTGCATACCGACATCCACCTGTATGTATAGGTGCATATCTGGGTACAGGACATTGCAAACAAAACGTAGACAAGAAAACACACAAGCCACATAGAGAACATTTTCCTTCATCAGCTACCCCCGTTTTAACACCGGTGTTTCGAAGAGCTGGGTAGGACGCATCGTTAAAACGGCTCTTCCCATGGACCGCAAATTAAATTTGTATACACAAATTAAATCTTGCCATGGAGGAATGTAGTGGCGGACAAAAAACAAGACAGGAAAACAAACGGAAAAGGCTATACGGCCAGACGGGAAAAATTATGTGTGTATGAACGCTGTGAGGCACGAACTTGAAAGTGGGGACGAAGTAAGTTCGCGTGTTTGCTCGGCGATAGCCAAGGAAGAAAAGGATTATTGACCGGAAGCATGTGACCATGCCGGTGTAAGGGGAAGAGAGAGAGAGTGGTAGAGGGAGAAACAAAGGGAGGAAGTAGAAGAATAGGTGAGCAACGAGAGGAAAAGAGGAAGAGAGGAAGTACGAGGGGGGAAATGAGATACGTAGTATTAACAGAGGAAGAACGAGAGGGGTAAAGAGAGATACGTAGTAGTAAACAGAGGAAGAACGAGAGGGGGAAAAATGATAGAGGAAGAGAAAGAGAAAGAGAAAGAGATAGAGTAGCGTGGGAAAATATAAAGTTGCGATAACTACTTACAAAATTGGTGACGCTGCGTTCGGTCATGTAAAAACAAATAGTAAATGAGTATATGCATATATACGTACAGGTATGTGCATACCGACATCCACCTGTAT
>NC_142935.1:53521102-53588602 GCF_046866305.1 Octopus bimaculoides
ACAGGAAATAAGTGGCGACGATACGTCTCGGTATGGGATCAGTGGGGCCTGTAAGTATATGAGCTTGTGTTCGCGTGTGCAGTGTGTATGTGTGAGTGTGTGTATGTGTGTATGTGTGTATGTGTGTATGTGACTGTGTGTGTGTGTGTGTGTGTCTGCTGAAGAAGTTATGCCCACTTGCGTTGTCGAGAGTCTAAAATCTATTTTACAAGAGTCATTACAATATATATTTTCGTGTATATATGAATGTATACATATGTACATGTGAGTGTGTATATATTTATGCATACACACATACATACACACGCATAAACATACATACATACATACATACATACATACATACATACATATATATAATACATTAAAAATGAACTTCAATCTTGCTTGTTTGCTTGCTTGCAATGTTACACAGCCAAACTGGTGCATAATGGGAAAATACTTTGAAAGTAAAGTGCCCCTGAAATATGAATACAAACGGAATAAAACTGGTTTCGCATAAATTGGTTATTGAGATATTAGGGGTCTTGGAGGCATAAATATCCAAAACAGTGCATAATGAGAAAATACACCGAAAATAGCTTAACCCTGAAAGGGAAGAAATTCTAACCTTTCCATTAGACACATTATGATGGGCAAAATATTTTAAAGTAAAAATGACTTTAAAACTATGGTAAATATTTCGTAAAAGACCTTTTCGTAACCTCCGTGCGAAATAGTTTTTTTCCACACGTTTCTTTCGAGTGCATTCAACGTATCTCACCTCCAAGGATTTGGCTGCTATTTCTAGCACGCCCTGTTACATTGTAACAGGCATTTGTGATAAAGGACCCGAAATGCCTGTTATGTGGTAGCAGTGCAAATCTTGCAGACAAATCTTGCAGACAAATCTTACTTTTTCTGGGGGAAAGGAGCTGTTTACGTGTGATTTCGATATCACAGTCGTTGAACGCGTGCGAAATAACCTGGAAAAGAAAAAAAACCACGAAACAAAACTCCGTTGCTGGAAATTCAAACTTTCCCGGTGACCCAACGGGTCAGAGGTAATCAGGTATATTTATATATATACATACAGGGTTGGCCAAAAGTCACCTGACAGTAAATCAAAATCATTTAATTCCAACATTAAAATAAAAAAAATATTTTATATGAGACTTCGCTAATAAATACACAAATGTCGAAAAAAAAAAAAAAAAAGAAACGGTGATTTTAACTCACAGCATTCAACTATTAAACAATCATAATTGGAATGAATAAATAAAATTGAATATTAAATATTTATAGAATTTTGATTTACTGTCAGGTGACTCTTGACCAACCCTCTATCTATCTATCTATACATACATACATACATACATACATATATAAATATATATATATATATATATATATATATATATATATATATATATATATATATATATATAATAGACGTTACTGCGATTTTTTAATCCCAAGAGGACATTTCTTCTAGTTAGTTAACGATGCAACCTGCATCCGATATATTGCAAGCGGAGGAGTGAAACCCCACCGTCTACCGACAGGACCAACAGACCAACCTGGTTTCGGGTTATATTTTGCCCATTGTCAGTGCTGACTGCCTATCTGGTAGAGATGACAGTAGTTTGCTCCACTTCGCAATATATAGAAAATCAAGCGACAGTCAGTCGTTGATCTTGCCATAAGCAAAGTAGCTAGTCATAAAATCTTTGTAAGAGATGAAAGCAGTAACTTTTACATTATTGCATCAATAGGAACAAGACAATTTCCCGCTCTCACAATTAAATCTTTCCTTGGCCATGTTTTTTTTTGTTTTACTATTTATTTGTTGTGGATAATTAATCGTCGCTGCAGTTAGATTTGTCTTCAGTTTAAGATGTCTGGAAAGAAGCTATCAAGTAGACCAGAAGGTAGTAGTGCGAAAAGAAACCGTAAATGAATTACATTGAATATTAAACTTGATGTTTTAGTAAGACTTGATACGGAAGTAAGACTAATTTATATTGGCAAAACATTAAATTTTACAACGCCTACAGTGGGAAAAATACGTGACAGCAGAGAGAAAATTTTGTCAAGTGCTCAAGAAGCTAAATATTTTCCCATAGATCTAAAGTAATGCTTAAAATGGAACAGTTCTTGAATGTATAGATTGAGGATCATAATCAGCGGAATGTGGCGATAAACACGATAGTAATAAAAAAAAAAGGACCCGACGATTTGCAAAAACAAAAAAAAAAGATGAAAATTGTAATGAAAATCGCTTTTTGGTTTGTAAGGGCTGGCTTGAAAGGTTTGAGAAGCGCATGAATTGGCACAACATTAAAATGATTGGCGAAACTGCAAGCACTGACACAGAAGTTGTTGCCTATTATCCCGGGCAGTTGAAGAAAATGACTGTTGAAGCGGGCTCCACATCAGAGAAAGTATATAATGTTGGTGAGACTGCACTTTTCTGTAAGTGCATACCTGCTGGAACTTTTATTTCTCGAGGAGAAAAATCAACACCAGAATTTAAAGCTTCCAAAAATCGTCTGATACTTCTTTTGGCAGAAAATGCCACTGATGATATGAAATTAAAGCCCCTGCACGTGTATTACTCTGAAAATCTAAGGGTTTTTAAAAGTTACACATAGTTTAATCTACATCTGATTTGACTTTCAAATAAAAAGGCATGGATGACTAAAAGCCTTATCAAAGAGTGGTTTACGAGCGTTTTTTGTCCTGCAGTAGAAAGGTAAGTGTCAGACATAATATTTCCAACAAAGCGTTGCTTCTTTTAGACAATGTATCGAGCCACCTAACGAACTTAGTTGACCTTTCTGATAGTGTGAGAGTAGAATACATTCTTTATTCTTTTTGTTCTTTTATTTGTTTCAGTCATTTGAATGCGGCCATGCTGGAGCACCGCCTTTAGTCGGGCAAATCGACCCCAGAACTTATTCTTTGTAGGCCTAGTACTTATTCTATCGGCCCTCTTGCCGAACCGCTAAGTGACGGGGACGTAAACACATCAGCATCGGTTCTCAAGCGATGTTGGGGGGACAAACACCGACACACAAACACACACACACACACACACACACACACACACACACACACACACACACACACACACACACACACACACACACACACACACACATATATCTATACGACGGGCTTTTTTCAGTTTCTGTCTACCAAATCCACTCACAAGGCTTTGGTCGGCCCGAGGCTATAGTAGAAGACACTTGCGCAAGGTGCCACGCAGTGGCACTGAACCCGGAACCATGTGGTTGGTAAGCAAGCTACTTACCACGCAGCCACTCCTGCGCCTACATCCTCAAGAATACAACTTCTTTGCTCCAGGCAATGGATCAAGATGTGATAGCTACCTTCAAATCATATTGTATGAGAACTTTCAAACAACTTATGAAAGCAATTGACAAGAAGGATAAACCCACAGTTAGAGAATTCTGAAAGAAGTCTAGCATAATGGATGCTGTGAATAATACAGCTGAATTATGAGATGAAGTGAAAACATTAATTTTGAATAGTGCTTGGAAAAGTATATGGGCAGACTGTATCCATGACATTACAAGTTTCCTCGAGCAGAAAGTCAACATCAGAGTTGGAAAGATATTGCGACATTTGCAAAGGATGTAGGATTTGAAAAAGTCATAGAGGATGATGTGAATAAGTTGCTAGAGTCTCAGGTGAAAGTTTATCTAACGAGGAGTGAATGCTGTCAGAAAAAGAACAAGCTGAAAACATAGATGAAACAACGGGAAGTTCCACCTACATCACTGGAATCGACAACAAATATTATTGCTGAAGAGTTGGCGCTTATGAGAGGAAAGTTTGCAGGGTTTTGCTGATAATGATCTTAATCGTGAACGTAACATAAAAATTACAAGAGGAGTGAGTTTACAATGATCGCAGTTCCTCTACTGAGCTTTACAAAGAGATATGTTATAAACAATAAGCAACTTTGGATAAGTTCTTCATCCCTCGAGCTGATGTTCGTGATAATGAACTATAAAATAGTAAATAATGTCCCTCATTTTCCTAGTAACCTTTATTCCACCGCCACCTCTCACACAATAGTCAACATCTTTTGTTATAAGAACATACTCTTCTGATATTAAGATACTTATTAATTACCTAACTTATCCTTTTGGGGATGTTTTTCTGTTTTCATGTATCTATATTTTAATGTTTATGTTTAGAAATAGTTATTTTTATGCATAAGGGGAATTGCGCTGCTTATTCTCTGTTGTTTTCTTGAGCGTTTACTTTTTTTTAAATGTCCGTAGGAACGCAATCTCACTTGTTAATATGAAATTTAATGGGAAATTTAGATTCGCATTACGAAATTTCGCGTTGTGGCCAGATTTTCAGGAACGCATTACTTCCGTGGTCATGCACAAGGGTTGATGTACAAGGGGTGAGAGTATGTGGGTAGACAGACATGCAGAAGTGTTGGAGATTGGTGATTTGCGGTGCTGTTCATAGGGGTTCATTTGTGACGGCGACCTTAGTGCAGGCGGTGCTAGCAGTGACTGGTACTAAGGTGTATCCGGGTTGTCGGCGGCCAGTGGTTCAAAATTTACCAGAATGGTGTACCACTGGTGACAGCAATATGATACCTCATATTTCTTGTTGATGGATACTAAGAGTTGGTAGATGATATGCAGTTTTTCGTGGAGGCACAGCAGGCAATTAGGGATGCTAGGTGAATATGGTAACGCCCTGTCGGTAATAGTCCACTTGATGCTGGGTGTTTCATCTCAGAGGTCACGAAGTCTCCAGAGAAAACGCGATAGGGAAGTGGAGTTCTCTCTGTCCATGGATCTAAATGAATGTAAGTGCTGGTGGGGTGAGCTCTTGTGGATATGTATACTGTTTCTTCATTAGGCTCCTTGTAGGGGTAGTATTTGCCCGTGTTCAGGTCTAAGGTTACATCCAAGAAATCGACCTTAGTCAGGTTAGTGGTAGCCGTTGCGGGCAGACCGAACTCTTTGAATATTTTTAACAAGTCCTTCCTGAACCTGCTCATGGCGTGGCTATTCATATGGCTCGAGATAACTTGGCCATCGTCCCTATAGAGGGCCGACCTATGTGGACGGGTACGTCTTTTGAGGTCGGCGATTTCAGCCCTGTCAAAGCTCCCAATAGAGGCATCAAACAATATAATATAATATAATATAATATAATATAATATAATATAATATAATGCTCCCACTTATCGTAACCACACAGTAGAAAATTAACAGCGGAAACGAAGCAATCCAACGAAGCTACACAAAGAAAATCGTCTCAATGCAACGTATCAGCTACCGGGGAAGCCTGAAAGAGTTAATACTCTTCTCCCTAGAACGAAGGCAGGGAAGATATTCAGTTATATATATCTGGAAAATCCTGGAAGACCTTCTACCAAACTTGAGCATTGGGTGCCGCTGCATAGTGCCAAAGATCCTAGTATCACCATCAAAAAATAGGACCAGATACTGCAATAGCTTGGGTTTCAAGGGCCCACAACTCTTCAATATCCCTCCCCAAATGTCTGAGAGATCTGCATGGTGTGGATGTAGATGTCTTCAAAACAAAACTGGACCTCATTCAGATTGGCTCACATCACGGCAGGAAACATAGATGAGGGCAGCAGCAGCAGACTCCCTCATTCACCAAATGCCACATATTAAAGGAAGTTTCAAGTAAAGGGGTAGCACAGCCAACGTTGGTGCCCCAGCATGACTGTATCTTTAAAATTGAAATACTTTAAATAAATTTAAAGAAAAATTCAAGAAATTATATAATATAATAATATAATATAAGCAGAATGCGCACGTGCATACATACATACATACACGGGGTGCGTTACGCGCACCCTGTGTATGTATATACGAATGGGCGTGTTCATATTATATAATGTTATATTATATTATATATATATTTATATATATATATGTGCACACACACACACACACACACACACACACACACACACTCACACACACACACACACACACAGGTGCGTCAGTTTTTTTTAGTCCATTTGTATGAATTCAGAAAAAGACGCATACATCATCAAAGAAAAGCTGTATTGAAAGATAAATTAGTACAAATAATCATGACAAATTAGTACTAATATCACACCTTTTCAATTAATCCACTGTTAGTATCATTGGCTACTTGAATACGAGGTCGGAAACGTTGACATGCCCTAATCAGATGATCTCTTATAAAATGGTGCAAAGTCTTGTTGGTAGACGTACGGTATTCCATTGCGTGCTCTTTCCATCAAGGGCCCAACAACTTTCTCCAACACCTCTTGTGTAGACAGCGGTATTGACTTTTAAGCCCTGTGAAAAAAAGTGAGGAGGTATAACATCATACTCGTTGCTGACACCTTCTAGAACTATCATCACGGTTGTTGGGGACTTAGTATGCATGACCGTTGGAACCTTATTCGGGTATCTGAATAACCATCTGTAGTTCCTTCGGTTTACCTTTCGGTCCTGATCAAAGATTTTCTCATCGGAGAAAAACCAAAGCAGTCCAGCCTCTTGGTGTTTTAACTTGTTTCTCTTGTGCCATATCTGACATAAACTGACCTCTCTGCATCACATAAGTCTTGTACTGGATGTCCTCATGCAAAAGTCTTCCAATGGTGCATTCTGAAACCTTGAGGTCCTTTGCAATGACTCTGATTGACTTTCCTATGTTTTTATCGATTATTTATAGGACTTTTTGTACAAAGTTGTGTTCTATTATTTATTTGTTTATCTCCTTTTTATCCCGCAATTTCATCCTTGCTGTCCATATGATTTTTACCTATTAATACCCTTACGTCTACGCAGAAGAAATTGCCGCGACTTCGCGGAATGATCATAACGTGTGTGTGTATGTGTGTGTGTGTGTGTGCGTGCGTGTGTGTGTGTGTGTGTGTGTGTATGCGTGTTTGTGTATGTGTGTATGTGATAGCTTGATGACCGATGTTTATTCATTTACGTCCCCGTTACTTAACGGTTCAACAGACAGAATAGCTACCACTCTCAAAACAGAAAATAAGTACTGAGTACTATTTGATAGACTAAAATTCCTCCAAAGCAGTGCCGTGCACACACACACACACACACACACACACACACACACACACACACACACACACACACACACACACACACACACACACACACACACACAATGAATTTTGCTGGCATGGTATATTGCACGATTAACTGTCTAATTGTCAGACTTAATCACTAGCGGCTTTGCTTAACATTTTCTTCGTGAATAGCTCTACAAATTTCACCAAAGGCGTCGGGAAGCCTCCGGAGAACCATCATTTCAAAATCGGCAGTTTACTGTAAATACATTTTAATCATAAATGCTATACTATGTTCCGATCTAATTTCAGCTCCTACTGCATAGTCTATCACAAAATTATTTTAAAAGAAATGTTATAGGCTTTCTACCATCATCTAAGCTTTCCTATTTCTATTTAGTGTGTGGGAAGGACAAATCAACCAAACGAAGTCCAGCCTTTTTCAGGTTATCAAGTACAACAGAAAATCGTTTACACACACACACACACACACACACACACACACACACACACACACACACATTTGTATGTGTATGTGATAGGAAAGTTCCACTATGTCGTTTCTGTGAAAAAAAGAGAAGATTCATTCAAGTTTCAGTTTAAGAGCTTCCAATCTGCTTAGCAAATTGAATTCAATGTGAAGCGATGTGGATAATATCGAAGACAAAATCACCCCCACCCCCCAAAAAATCAAAATCTCAGAAAATAAAACCATTGAAGTTTCAAAGGAATTTTTTTTTTTTTTACGAAAGAACGTGTTTCGAAACAACTTGTAAATAAATCTTTTGTTTTGTCTTTCTTGCTTTTCTATAAAGTAGAAAATGTGGCGCCCTCAATCTATCGTGAAGGCGAAAACGGAACCAGAGCAGAACATGTCTATTTAAATATCTGTTTATGTTTAATAATACATGTATAAATATTCGAATACAAACGTATTTTGTTCACGTGATATTATCATGAAAGACGGAGCAATGATTCGGCAAAAATTTTAGTGTGGTGAGCTAAATGCCTTTACAGTATTTAGCTTCCTTCCCTATGATCTGAGTATGAATCTCGGGAACCCTCTTCTTTTCTTTTCTATTTTTTCATTCACATGTTCTCCCGATATGGTCAACAAAAAGAGAAAAAGAAACAACTGAAATGACTTAATTCTCGCTTTGCTGATGACTGTGTCCTTGAGTCACACAAGTTTTGTATATTGATTGCTCCGGTCCATTACACAATCAATTATTATTGTAAGCAGAAGACAGCGTTAGTTTATTATCAAAGGCAGTCTTATGAACGAATGCCTGCATGTACAACGTGTCGTATAGTCCAGCTGTCAGCAACTAAGCCGGGAACTCTACCAACAAAGACTAACAAAAATTATTAATTAAAAAAAAAAATAGTGAAACACTTGTATGTATGTATGTATGTATGTATGTATGTATGTGTGTGTGTATGTGTGTGTGTGTGTGTGTGTGTGTGTGTGTGTGTGTGTGTGTGTGTGTGTGTGGAGGCGCAATGGCCCAGTGGTTAGGGCAGCGGACTCGCGGTCATAGGATCGCGGCTTCGATTCCCAGACCGGGTGTTGTGAATGTTTATTGAGCGAAAACACCTAAAGCTCCACGAGGCTCCGGCAGGGGGTGGTGGCGAACCCTGCTGTACTCTTTCACTACGACTTACTCTCACTCTTACTTCCTGTTTCTGTTGTACCTGTAATTCAAAAGGTCAGCCTTGTCACACTGTGTCACGCTGAATATCCCCGAGAACTACGTTAAGGGTACACGTATCTGTGGAGTGCTCAGCCACTTGCACGTTAATTTCACGAGCAGGTCAATCTCTCATCAACTTCTTGAAAAGGAAGGTGAGAGTAGAGAGGGAAGTTTTGTCTAGTGAATGTTTCAATAAATGAGGGGTGAATGTAGCAAGGATGGCACGTGTGAATGACGGAGCCACCTTGAGTATAATCCAATGAACCAGAAAAAGAAAGGAAGAAGAGAGTAACTTACTGTTTTTATATAACATTATTGCTCGAGGTTACCGTGGTCTTTTCGTAGGTTTTTCTTTCCACGGATAAACCTCCCCACTTTTGGGAACTCTATTTTTTATATTGATATCATTTCGATTTTTTGTACGTCCCACATCGAAAAGAAAAACTCTACATTGTATTCGTCCCATCTGTGTTCGGCCCTGTGTGGCTAATAAAGAAAGTTATTTACCTGTCTGTCTGTCTGTCTACCTGTCTGTCTATATGTCTACCTGTCCACCTATCTATCTATCTATCTATCTATCTATCTATCTATCTATCTATCTATCTATCTATCTATCTATCTATCTCACCTCCGAACTAACTGCCCAACAACAAAGAAAAATCAACAAGAGCAAGAACAACAACCACAAGGAAAGAGTACAAGGAAAAAGGAACCTTTACTACCCACACCACCATCAACACAGAAAACAAGCAATGAGACACATCCAACAACACCAACAAACGAACATAAAACAGCATCCGGAAAAACACCTACAACAACAAGAACTAAAGAAACAGTTAAACCAAAAGACAATACAAAAACTGATCCCACTTCCCACACATCACATATACACCACAACTAGAAAGTCAACAACCAACAACAACAAAAACAACAACACAACCACTTACACAAACAAACACAGATCCACACGACATGCCCCTGCCCCCTTCCGATTCCTCGGAACCTTCGTCGGAAGACGAAAGTAATGAGGACTGGCAAATAGCCCAGAAAGGAAGGAGGAAGAGGAGCAAGAAAAGAAAAGCAAACACAAACAAAGCAGGGAGATACACAACTCCCGAAAACACTCCAGACACCAACACAAGCACACACAACAACAACACAAGCAACAAAACCCCAAAAGTAAGCACACACACAATGCTCACTGCCATCAACACAAAAAACTCAGAGTTGATGGAATACCTCAAACACAAAAACAAACATAACAAACGAAGACATAAAAACCAGCAACCACCCGTACACAACACCGCCAGAACACATCAAAATACTACACATTACACCAACCCTGCACCACACACTAAAATCTATTTTTCCAAAGGCAGTTGGCAAATGCCAAAAATACCTGGCGAAAAAACTGTACAAGGATCTCCTCGAAGAAAACCCGAAGGAGGAGACAAAAACTCTCGAAGGGTAAGTGACTCTCCTTAAAACTCTAACACTCACATTAGAATTATGCTCAAGATTGGTTGTGTAAATGCGCGTGGCTTGGGGTCCCCTTGGAAACGAGGGTACCTCCTAAACGACATAAAGTCACACAAACTAGAAATCATAGCCATAAGCGAGACCAGACTCCATGATTCGCGGGCCCTAACGTCCATGTTTGGCAGACAGTTTAACATTTATTTTTCTCCCTGTCTGCCGAGAATGGGCGGTAGTGGCACGGCGGTACTCTTTCGCAAGAGTCTGGATCTCGAAGTAAAGACAGTATTCATAGACCCGGAGGGTAGATTGGTTGTTCTGGATGTCGATGGCAGCGATGGGTGTGCCTTTCGACTCATATCAGTATACGCACCACCTTTAACAGGTAGGCCGGATTTCTTTCGACGTCTAGAAGTATTCCTAGGAACGTCTCGTCCTTTACTTTTAGTGGGGGATTGGAATGCTACCTTGGACACGCATCTAGACTATGTGGGCAGAGATAGGAATAGACGGGGATGCAAATGCCTCAAAGACCTGCTCAGACGCTTTCAACTGTTTGACAGGTACCGACTCGACCATCCGAATGCGCCAATGTGGACATGGACAAACCGCATCGGGTCGTCGAGATCATATCTAGATAGAGTACTGTGTAGGAGAGTAGATAGAGATAGCATAGGGTGTCCACAATTTCACATAGTCAGCTACACGGATTACAAACTTGTGACGTGTACGCTAGACTTAGATAAGACACATAGGCAGGGCCCCGGTTACTGGAAACTAAACGCGTCTTTCCCGTCGAGACAAGTTTTCAGAGACCGGATTAGCACGTTAGTAAAGAGGGCTTTGACGGGAGCCATCATCAATAACAAATGGTGGTTTGCCCTCAAGAGAGCAATAAAAGCAGAAGCGGTTAGGTATAGCAAAGCACTAGCCATAGATAGAAACAGAGTAGAGGGTGAGCTAGTTAAGAAAATAGAAGAGGCAATTAGAAGTGGCATCGCATCCAACGTTTTGGCAGCGAGGTTGGCCCTAGACCAACACTTCAACACCAAACATGAAGGGTGCGTTGTCAAGGCTAGGATGCGTGCTCTAAGGAACGAAGGTGTTGGAGCCGCGCGAGAGGCTCGGGTGGCGGAGGCGCAACAGGGCAACAGAGCCACCATTCGGTCTCTGGTGGACGAACAGGGGCGCGAACTGCTCGAGCCGGGCAAAATGTGTGAGGCCTTTCAGCGGCACTTTACTCGACTGTTTGGGACGAGTGGCGAGCGAGAACGCAGGGTGGACTTCTGTGCCTACCTGCACAGCCTGTCACGACTCTCAACAAGAGAGGCGGAGTGCTGCGAAGGTGCCATCTCGGCGGCGGAAGTGAGGGACGCGATGGCGAGATGCTCGAGGGACAAATCTCCGGGCTTGGATGGTCTTCCCTACAAGCTTTACAACTGTATGCCAGACTTGTTTGGAGACGTCTTTGTGGCGGTGTACTGCAACTGGGAGCAGAACGGGAGCATTCCCGGTTTTGTGAGCCGAGGAACCGTAACGCTGCTGAAGAAAGATCCAAACAAGGGGGACGTCATAGATAACTTTAGGCCCATCACTCTGCTCAATGCAGACCTGAAAATTTTGGCCAAGGTGTTAGCCAAGCGGTTGGCACTTGTCATCGAGAAACTGATCGGCAAGGCGCAAACGTGCGCCGTGCCGGGTAGGAGCATCCATGACAACCTCCATCTGATGCGCTACATCATAGAGCGGGTAGTTAAGGAATCAGGCATGGGTGGGGCCCTGATCAATTTAGATCAATCGAAAGCTTTCTATAGGGTAGACCATCAATACTTGGAGGCTGTCCTCATGGCGGTCGGCTTCGGTCCCATTTTCCGCGGCTGGATGGCTGCCTTGTACAGAGGCATCCGTTCGGTAGTTCGCGTCAATGGGTACCTATCAAGACCATTCGACATTGCACGTTCGGTCCGTCAGGGATGCCCCCTCTCGTCGCTCCTGTACGTATTGACTCTCGAGCCACTATTGCGGAAGCTGGCGATGCTGAGGGGCATCCCGCGAGAGTTGGGATGCGGGACGAGTGTGTCAGCATACGCGGACGACGTCACCGTCATAGTGTCTAGCCAAAAGCACATCGAGCTTGTCGGCGAGACACTGAAAGACTACGAAACGGTAACGGGAGCAAAAATCAACCGGGATAAGTCAGTGGGCTTGCGGCTCGCCACCTGGAGAAGCAAGCTCATGCCGTCAAGCAGCGCCTCCGTCGTGGGACGTTAGACTGACGGTCCGGTTGAGTTGCTCGGGGTCTGGTTTGGTCCGGACCTCCAAACGGAGAAGAACTGGGACGAGATAACGAGAAGGGTGGCCACTCTAGCCCGGCAATGGGCCGAGAGGAAGCTGTCCCTAAAAGGTCGGGCGGAGGTGGCGAACACGTACATCGCGTCCGTCATCTACTACCGCCTAACCGTCTTTCCTTGTCCCGACCCTACCATCACCAAGCTGGAGCGCATCCTCTTCCGCTTCTTGTGGAAAGGAAGCGTTCCGATGGTTAGGCGATCCGTTTGCTGCCAACACCCGTTAAAAGGAGGACTGGGCATGCCGTGGTTGATGATGCGCAGACACGCGCTGAGACTGCGACATCTCCGGCTCTACGTAGACAACGGTGAACAGGTGTGGTCTCCGTTTGTGCGGCGCGCTTTCCCGCAGCTCGTCTCCATGACCGAACTGCAGTCGTGGATCAAGAAGAGGCCGAGGAAGGGCGAATGGCACCGCGAGTGTCGCGTTGCTCTCCGGCAACTCCAACACCCCGGGTCAACCTTGAACGACTGCATCACAACTAACGCATTCTATAGTGGATTAGTGGAGGGAAGGTACGACGACGATCTCGGGGCGAACCTGGGCGTCGACGAGGAATACCTGACCCGCCTGTTTAAGACGACCTTCGGGCCGGGACCTATGGACAACTTCCAGAGATCCCTGGCCTGGCAGTGCTATCGAGAAGCTCTACCCGTTCGGGATAAGCTCTACAGGCATGGCTCGAGAAACACGGGGCCGACCTGTCCGAGATGCAGGCGGAGCGACGAAACCGTTCTGCACGCACTCGTACAGTGTCCCACCATTTCCGAGCTGTGGGCTTACGTTGAACAACTGCTATCGCGTGTGGGACGAGTCGGTCTATCAGCCGAGTCTATCGTGAATATTGTCGCGCCTCCTTCTTTTAAACGGGAAGGAAGAGCTATTTTCATCGTACTTGTGGCTATGGCGAAAGAATGTGTATGGTTGACGCGTCTGAAAGGTCTAGAGACAAAGACTTTCCTCTCTGGGCAATCTCTCATCAACTTCAAGTATCATCTGAAGAGGAAGGTGAGAGTAGAAAGGGAAGTCTTGTCTAGTGAATGCTTCAAAAAAAGATGGGTGAATGTAGCAAGGATGGCACGTGTGAATGACGGAGCCACCTTGAGCATAACACTATAAAAGAGTAAAAAAAATCCAGACAAAAAACAAAAAGGCAAAAGAGAGTCACTCACTGTTATAGTTTTTGTAATGACAATATTGACCAAGGCTACCGTGGTCTTTTCCGTAGGCTTTTCTTTCCACGGCTAAACCTAAACTGTCCTCCCCTCTTTTTACACGAGAACATTACTGTGTGATACACGATCCCTATTGATCGCTTTTTTTTTTTTTTCCTCGATCCCTTTTGATCAAACTTCCTCCTTTTTTCCTTCCTATGATCCCTTTTGATCGACTCACCCCTATTGTTTTTTGTTTTTTTTTTCCTTCCCCCTCCCAAAAAGAAAAACGCTACATTGTATTTGTCCCATCTTTGTTGAGCCCTGTGTGGCTAATAAAAGAAATGTATCTATCTATCTATCTATCTATCTATCTATCTATCTATCTATCTATCTATCTCGCTGTCTGTCTATCTACCTGTCTGTCTGTTTGTCTGTCTATCTATCTATTTATTTATCTATCTATCTATCTATCTATCTATCTATCTATCTATCTATCTATCTATCTATCTATCTATCTGTGCGTCTGTCACTCCGTTTGGTTGAACGCATTAAAAAAACAATACGCTAAATGTAAACGCACACACTCGGGTATATACTTACGCACACGTTTGTACTCACTCAAACGCATACGCTCTCTCTTTCTCTTTCACACACATGCATGTACACTCTCTCACACAACAATTAAACATTTTCGAGAGCAAACAATAGCAATTATATTTCCCATTCGATTTACCTGTAATATAACCTTTGTGACGATTTTTCACCCCCGCAATATAGTTTGGTGTCTTTAAGTGCAGTATTTGACTATAAAGGATTTTTTTTTTTAAGAAGTAAAAATGAAAATAATAGAAAAGAGTAAAAAAAAAAAGCATTACCAGATAATATCAAAGAGTTGAAAAGAAAAAATAAAAGAAAGTAAAACGTCACGCTAATGATATCGAAATTGTGGAACGAGTGATATAGGAAATAAATATAGCGCAAAGGAAACTGTAGTAAAGGAAAAACGCAAGTGTAAAAGTATTGAATGAAGTTTTTTTAATGAATGGGTGCCACCTTCAATTGTTTGCGGTATACATACATACATACATACATACATATAAAATATATATATATATATATATATATATATATATATATATATATATATATATATATATATATATATATATATATATATATATACTGAAAGAAAATATTCTGTTATTGAAACCGCATTACGTAAACGAACACTATTACCGGAACCAAGGTAGTCATTTGAGCCCCAAACTTGTTTGTTATCTGAGCTAATCCCACCCACTGAAGTTATTTTTGATGATTAGATAGCATTGTACCATTTCATCTGATTTCATCTTTGAATCCGCCTTGTCTATACGAAGGGCATGTCTTTTTTGTCTGTATCAGCCGATTCATCTCTAGCGAAACTTCAATCCTGCCTTAGTCTCAATTCAGAACCTATGTTAGCTAGTGAATGGGAGCTAATGTCTAAAACTAAATCTTTGAGTGAAATCAACAGTACAACTGTGAGTCAGCTTACACAGTAAATCAGCTTACTAGGATTTCAAACAGTGGCTGCTTGGGTATAGGAACGGCGGAACTGTAACACCCACTATTTCCACTTGATATTATCGATAACATTCAGTATAATGAGCCTTTTTTTCTCTTGTTCTTTCTTTATACTTGTAGACTATATAATCCTTAAGCTTAATATCAGTAGCCATCCCATAATTTATGAAAAAAAATACAAACATCCATGTATAGAACTGTACGCTTCACAGTTCCAGGACGCAGTGTTTGGCAGTTGTGTGCATGCTCACATGTTCGAGATAGGAAACTTCACACAAGGGAACAGAGAGCACTGCGTGAACGACAGTGCCGGGTGAAAGGTAGTGTTACTTTTTGACTCCACGTGTGTTGTGCTTAAAAACGTGTTTATATTCTTGAATGTGATAAAGTGTAGGATTAGATTATTATCCTGCTACCAACTTCGGTGCTGCTGCCAGGATTTGAAAAATGAGGCACATTTCCCGCCTTATTTTGTGACTTAGGGTGATTTTTGAAAAACAAGGGGGAATTCGCTGCGGTGTTCAGGGAACAAATTAAATGCACTACCCAGCAGTAGCTAAAACGCGAACCGATCAAGTTTATGTATAAATTTCCTTTTACACCAAATTCAAACGACTAAAAATTTTCTGAAGCAGTACCCCAACTAATTTTATCTACGAGCCGCCACTGGTTTCAAACAACCGTAACCATTTAATCAGTCTTACCCTGAGTTCAATACTTCATGCCGTCTCATTCTTTCACTTGAGATATCAGTTTTGACACACATTGGCTATATCCTGGTTATATGCCTATAAACAGTGGCAAATAATTAGAATTACACGAATGACATCGTCTGAAACCGATCGGATGAGTAATGCGTAAAAATTGACAATCATTTTGATTAATTCGTCTGAAGAAATGTAGTTGAAATCTATATGTTCAACCAGAGGCAACAATGAATTGAATTTTAAAAGTATGTTTTCGAATTGTTTCTTTTTAATTCTCATTTTATTCGAAAATATGTCTGCTTTGGATATTTGTATATTTTGAAGTCGATGAAGAGTTTATAGAGAAATATTAAATGTAGGATAAATATCCATCTATGTGTCATGCTTAATGTCATCGCCGATAGGCCAGTTACAGCAATATTCATCCAAAGATAACACCTTTTATGGGCCATCCACAGTATAGATATATAGATTATTTTAATTAAATACTACCTAAATTCCAAATAACAGATTTTTAATCAACCGGGCGGCTCTTCGCAACATCAGCGATTGATTTTTTAAAACTTTTCCTTTATCAAAGACGATGAATTCTCGTCTGAGATGTGGCTAGCTTCGTGTATGTGCGATTGAAAAGGCCGGAGTGCATGTGGCACTCTCACTAACCGCTGTTGCGATTAACTTTCCTCCCCTCTCTGATATTTTGTGTTTTTAACACAGCAAGTTCATAAGAAGTGTCTCAAGGCAAACACTGCAGTAACTGGCCTATCGACAGAGTGTATGTATTAAATGATATACAGATGGATATTTTAATTAAACACTACCTCAGTTGTATATACCAGGTATATGATAAATGTCAAGAAGTTAATAACATAGCAGGGTACTTCCTGTGCTGGCTTTGTACCGAAATTTGAAATAATTGTGCGTCAATCTATATACATGAATGCAGATACAGACTTGCGCGTTTCTATATTTTTAAGTATCTTTACCATACATGGGTTTTTGGCATCGGTGTGATATGAAATCAAAACAATTAATTTCAGTAACATTTTTAATTATAAACCAATTTCGCTTGGGATTGTTGACCAAAGAAATAGATATAACAGAAATAGATACAACAGATGTACGAAGATGGTATAAGAAACAAAATTTGTGTCCAGTATGCAAACCTTGCGACAAAGTAATAATCGTCTTTTATATCACTGTAATGTGCCGTCAATTCTTTGTACTATAGGTACTCTTTATTCTCTTTACTCTTTTACTTGTTTCGGTCATTTGACTGTGGCCATGCTGGAGCACCGCCTTTAGCCGAGCAAATCGACCCCAGGACTTATTCTTTGGAAGCCTAGTACTTATTCTATCGGTCTCTTTTGCCGAACCGCTAAGTATATATATATATATATATATATATATATACAAATATACGGCGGGCTTCTTTCAGTTTCCGTCTACCAGATCCACTCACAAGGCTTTGGTCGGGTGCCACTGAACCCGGAACCATGTGGTTGGTAAGCAAGCTACTTACCACACAGCCTGATTTTTTTTTTTTTTTTTTTGTGGGCTGGGTGCAGCTAGTCGATTATATCGGCCCTTGTGTTCGCCTGATACTTGTTTTATCGACTTCGAAAGATAAATAGTAAACTCCATCTCGGCTGAATTTGAACTCAAAACGTAAACCTCGAAGAAATGCTGTTAGGCATTTTATTCGGCGTGCCAGCTCGCCGTTTTCATACCGTCAATACTGACGCGTTTATCTTACTTTTAAAATATGTTAAAATAATAAGGAAATATAATTAAAAATATGTTAATTTAGTTTTATTTCTCTGTACAAATATTTACAGACTGTAATTTAACTTATATTAATCAGTGAACTTCAGAATTTTCTTTTTAAGTGTTTACATAACATTTTCCTTCTCTACTGCCTAAGGCGCACATACCACATACACACACACGCTCGCACATATGTACATGAACTCGCACACACGACGCGCACATAAACACGTGCACACACATACACGAACACGCATGTACACAACAAACACCTGCGCACACAAATACAGTTCCATGGAAAGGTTACCTTTCTGTTTTTCTTCTCTACAAAACAAATAAACTTAATACATTTTTCATGTATAATGTGTATGGTCACATACGTACGTGTGAATGAGCGTGTGTGCACGCTCATGTGTTTGTGTGCGGTTGAGTCAGAGTGTGTGGCCATGCTAGGGCAACACCATTAATGTTGTTGTTATGATATTTTGTTTCATGTCCACGGCATTCTCTCCGTGTTCGGTTTTGATGAACGAATGAGGTAGACGAAGCCGCTTCATGCTCTGATAGGGATTTATCTGGTATCTCCGATAAAAATTTGACTTTACAGCTATATATGTAACCTAAACTAACATAGGCAGTCTAGTTTTTGGATATCAAACGCGCCGCTGTTGATATCCATTGTGGTTATATGGTGATATCGTTTGTGCTTTGCACGTATGATCGAGGATCACCAGTTCAATTCCCTCTTTTCCCTGGTGATATTTTCGTTGCTTGCATTTACGAAATTTTGAGATTCCACAGCCGGCGCAAATTTACTTCCTCTTTTTATAATACTAAACTACATCTTAACGGTTTTTGAATACTTCCACGCCGATGCCTCGTAAATCTCTGCTATTCCTGTTCTAGTCTGTCATATCAGCTTTTAAAGATACAAATAAATTGCTCGAAGAGATTTAACATCCGATTTCAAGAAGCAGGAAGCTACTGAAAACTTTCCAAAATCAAACGCAAAGTGTAACATTCTCTGGACAAATGTTACCGATATAATGACATCATACTGATTAATAAAGAAAAATTGTTTTTGTCTTTGGACTAGAGCCGGTTGATTATCTAATGAATTTCGAACAGTCACACTCGTACTCACATAATAAAAGCATACATATTTAGACAGGTATATTATAAACATACATGTGTGTGTGTATACATAGGTATTATATATATATATATATATATGTGTGTGTGTGTGTGTGTGTGTATGTATGTATATATATATATATATATATATATATATATATATATATATATATATATATATATATATATATGCATATATATATGTATATATATATATATATATATATATATATATATATATATATGTATATATATATATTATTTAAAAGAGTTCCAACTCTGTCTGTTTTTTATGTTTTATTTATATTCTTATAAAATTAATGTGGGATATAGAATATGGAATATATAATATAATATAAATAGCTTTTGTTGTATTTGGGAACGGTCATTTTTTTTTTGCACTATATATTCATTCTTCACTCGTTTATTACTGTTCTTGTTGGAGGTCACGGATATGTGGTGAAAGATTTCCAGACAATGATATGAGTTAGAATAAGAACCGCAATAAACGAGTGAAGAACGAATATATACCTAATATTGTTGGAGAATGAAATTTCCTTAAAACAATAGGTATATATTAAGCATATAGTTTATATCTAGTTAAAACAAGAAAAGAAAATGGAGATAAGGAAGTTAACAGTTATCTATTATTAACAACTTGGTCAGCTTCGCCTCTTACATCCATTTCAATTAATACTCAATAATTTCATTACAAATTTGTTCATTAAATTTGCATTTATGCGACATGGTCATAATTTCATCAGAGAAAAAAAATGTACCATGAGATGTTATATGGGGACCTATCAATTCATTTCAGCAGACTGTTAACTACCTTATCTTCATTTTCTTTTCTTCTTTTAACTGGATATATATATATAATATGTGTGTGTGTGTGTGTGTGTGTGTGTGTGTGTGTGTGTGTGTGTGTGTGTGTGTGAGTGTGTGTGTGTGTGTGTGCGTGTGTGTGTGTGTAAGAAGAAGAAAATGTGTTTTTCTCTCTTATATTGCTATGAATTAACTCCAGAGTATATTATTACAGCCAAATAATTTCAAAATGCAATAATATGCATTTAGGAACAGATTATCACAATTAAATTATTTCAGAATACATTATTATATATTCCAACATATTATATCATATCAAAAATACATAACAACAATCAAATTATTTCAAGATTACAGATTACAAAGAACATTCAAACCATTTCAAAATTTCTTATTGAACTGTTTTAAAGTCCATAATTACAAAAAAAGAAAAAACATCAAAGTGCATAATTATAAACCGGTTTCACTTCTCACAGATTTCACTGCAATGTACATGTGTGTTGGCTTGCTGCTAGCCTTTACACACACACACAAACGCATGCGCACGCACACACATACGCGCGCGTATGTATGTATGTATGTATGTATGTATGTATTTATGTATATAAAAAAATAACTGAGTACTGCTAGTGTGATTTTATACTGAATCTATTGTGAAAATGAAATTAACTGAGACTAAGTTTCACCGAACGGCTTGGTCAACAAGTGAAATAAACTTTATCTAATCACGTTTTTGTAGAGAAGAAATTTCCTAAAAGCACGAGATGTCTAAGATAGGTTTTACAGTTTCGTATAGTTTCAATAAAAGGCTTCTTTTTTATATTTTGTCCAAGACAATAAACTAAGTAAATGTTTAAAGGTTAATAAATTAATTTACTTCCTGACTGACTTAGTCAGGAAGTAGATTAAGCAGATTAGTCAGTAGAAGTATTGGTAAAAGGGAAGGTCCGGACGGAAATGAAAAAAATGAACAATAAAAAATAGCCAAAGGGTAGAATGTTTATGAAATATAGGTCGCTACAAGCTCAATATTGAGAACAATAGCTTATCAAGTTCAGAGTGTCTTGTACATAGTCTTGGCATATACAATGTTTTTGTTCTAAAAAAGTTCGTGTCATATGAAGTTAATGTGTAGAAAAATATAAACTTTTACATGTATAAGAGTGTAGTGTATATAGTGTGTGGATACCAATTTCAAATATAGTTTTTTGTGTGGGTATATATATATATATATAATTAATTTTTATGTAATATAAGTTTTAATCTTCGGATTTTTTAAATATGCTAACCCACTGGTTTTAATTGATTAATATCAATTCCTACCCTTATTATTTAATTATATATATATATATATATATATATATATATATATATGGAAGGAAAGGATTATTATAATAATATCTATGTCTATAAAATTCAACATAACATTCTTCTTTGTGGATATTATGTATTGGAATTACAAGATGAAATGAATGGTATACTTTCAACCTTTTAGCTTTTACTTGTTTCAGTCACTGGACTGTGGCCATGCTAAGGCACCACCTTGAAGGACTTGCTCGAACGAATTAACTTTCTAAAATCTGGTAAACAAACAAGCACCGAGTGTCAAGTGGTGGTGGCGAGACAAACACAAAGGCAAACATACATATATATATACATACAAATATGACGGGCAGTCCCGTCATATTTGGTCTTCACGACATAACTTGGTCTTTACGACAGAATACACACATATATATTTTGGGGGTAAAACTGACAATTTTTTAATCTCTCCTTTTATCAAGAACAGCTTGATATATTAATAAACAGACAACATCTATTTGACGTCATAATAACAAAATGGCGAATTTTAAAGTTTTTTTCGTCTAATTCAGCGGTTCCCCAACTTTTCACAGTGGTTCTCAATTATGAATAACCATATCAAGTCCACAATTTCTCCTTTTCTTTCACTTTCTCTCTCCCTCTCTCTGTGTCATTCGTTCTTTCTCTCTCTCTCTCTCTCTCTCTCTCTCTCTCTCTCTCTCTCTCTCTTATACAGACACCCACACATACATATATTAAATAAAATACATGATGCTGCGTTGAATAAAAACTTGTTTCCGTCACTGGACTGTGGCCATGCTAAGGCACCACCTTGAAGGACTTGCTCGAACGAATTAACTTTCTAAAATCTGGTAAACAAACAAGCACCGAGTGTCAAGTGGTGGTGGCGAGACAAACACAAAGGCAAACATACATATACATATACATACAAATATGACGGGCAGTCCCGTCATATTTGGTCTTCACGACATAACTTGGTCTTTACGACAGAATACACACATATATATTTTGGGGGTAAAACTGACAATTTTTTAATCTCTCCTTTTATCAAGAACAGCTTGATATATTAATAAACAGACAACATCTATTTGACGTCATAATAACAAAATGGCGAATTTTAAAGTTTTTTTCGTCTAATTCAGCGGTTCCCCAACTTTTCACAGTGGTTCTCAATTATGAATAACCATATCAAGTCCACAATTTCTCCTTTTCTTTCACTTTCTCTCTCCCTCTCACTGTGTCATTCGTTCTTCTCTCTCTCTCTCTCTCTCTCTCTCTCTCTCTCTCTCTCTCTCTCTCTCTCTCTCTCTCTCTCTCTCTCTCTTATACAGACACCCACACATACATATATTAAATAAAATACATGATGCTGCGTTGAATAAAAACTTAGGGCATTAACTTTGTATTGAATCAAAAGTTGCATGGTGATGAAATTATATCTGTATAATTTGTGCTCGATGTCTAAGAAACCGGAACACTCCCGGCGAGTTTTATACTCAGTAGCTCCGTTAGAATTTCATAATCTCTGAAGAGGCCTAGCGAATCGTGCATGTACAGCCATTTCAACATTTCATCCGATAATCACTCCAGCAGGAACTATTCGGATAGAATAGGGCATGCAAAATCTAGGCCGAAACAACTGTAAGATTAAACTTTTGTTCATTCTCTAATTCCTTATGTACTTTGTACTTTTATCTGTAAATCCGGTTGTCAAAATAACATGGTTTGTCATAAACACCTGTACTTTGTGGGGGTTTTTTTTTGTCACTTTAGCTATGAATTAAATTAATGAATTCAACGGGATACACTGTCTGCAAGTCGTTGGGTTCAGCATATTATCCTCCATTTTCTAATTGATATACAAATTTAGGGTAACCACCCCCTTTTACCCGCTCCCATTTATTGCACTTGGTATTACACTAGTGTAACAATAATTGGGTATCCTCCTAGCTACTATCCCTTGGTGGGTTGAATCCTCAACCCCTAACTCTCTCGCATTATATATATATATATATATATATATATATATATATATATATATTGCCTATACAGATATATATCATGTAGTATAATAGATATATGTTTAAGTAATATACATATATATGTGTGTGGGTGTGCGTGTGTGTGTATGTACATGTAATATACATATATATATGTATGTATGTATACACACACACACACACACACACACACACACATATATATATATATATACATATATACATGTATGTGTGTGTGTGTGTGTTGTCACTCTCTATATGTATATACATAAATACTTATACGTACATATACACACATTCACTTATATGTATATGTATACAATGGCGAGATTTTGATGTAATAATGCACAGTCCTTATAAACAGAGATTTTCTCCTCCCATGAAATTCTAACAGATGTGTCATTTTGTAATCGAATGCTTTAAATCAGACACACAAGTTTGGAATGCATATGGGAGAAATCTGACCTAGCCACAATGACTAGTTTGGTGTCTGAGAGAAACACATTGCATTCACATGTACATATACTCACATCCACACCGAGAGAGAGTAAGAGAGAGAGAGAGTGGGGAAAGAAGAGAGAGAGAGAGGGGGGCAAACGGGAGAGAAACAATGATTATATAATTGACTCTCTAATCAACCAATTGACAAGGACGTCTAGTTGCTGTTGTGACCCCTATAAGGTTTTAAGATATTTAGCAAAGAATAATGAACAAAGGGCCATTTGGAATACACTGTTGTCCAATATCAATTCTTTTTTTTTGGTCGGAAAATGGCCTCCAGTTACGTGGATAATTAGCAGTTTGGGGAAGGTATGAATGTAACAACATATTTGCTTGTTCCCTTTCCCATAAAAACAAGGTCTGGAGAATTCATATCTTTGTGTGATACAATCTCGCAAACATACTCCCACACACGCGCGCGCGCGCGCATATATATATATATATGCATATCATATTTGACCTGTTCATTTAAATTCACATCATTGACTCAATGAGTTAGATTACGTAACGACACACACACGCACACACACACTCTCTTCACACACACACACACACACACACACACACACACACACACACACACACACATATATATATGTATATATATATATATATATATATATATATATATTTATACGCACAAGCATATGTATGTATGTATGTATGTATGTATGTGTATGTTTGCATATTTATATATATATAATAATAATACAGATAATATGTGAGTATATGCATATGTACGTACATGTATGTACATGCCTCATCTATATGCATATATAGATGCATATCTGGGTACAGGACGTCACAAAAAATGTGGGCAATGAAAAACAGAACATAAACAAAGCACAGAAAACACACAGGCCGCATAGAGAACATTTCCTTCATCAGCTGCCACCATCCTAAAACTAAGCGTTTCGAAGAGTTATATATATATATATATACATAGAGAGAGAGAGAGAGAGAGAGAGAGAGAGAGATACATATACACACATGCATGTGTGTGTGTGTGTGTGTGTATGTGTGTGTGTGTGTGCGTGTGTGTGTGTGTAAAGGCGCATGGCTTAGTAGTTAGGGATATTCGGCTCGCGATCGTAGGGTCACTGTATCGTTGAGCAAGACATTTTATTTTTACGTTGCTCTAGTCCACTCAGCTGGCAAAAATGAGCTTTACCTTTAGAATATTGAGGTCATGAAGGAATCACGACATACACTAAGATCGGCAACGAATTGTAACCGCAGTTAAATTCGCAGAAACAGCAAGATGGACTGAAGAATCATAATCCTTTGATTAATTTCTCGGAAATCTTATCCATTCTCTACGACCGTGGAAAATGTTCTTACCTAACATCATCCTTCATATTTTACCGTCTTCCTCTCTCTCTCTCTCTCTCTCTCTCTCTCTCTCTCTCTCTCTCTCTCTCTCTCTCTCCCTCTCTCTCTCACACACACACACATACACACACACCTACACATGTATATAATTATACCGCTATCTCTGAAAAGTTTCATTCAATTAAAAAAATGTATCCATTTAATAAATTCCGGAAGAGCACTTAGTCGCTAAATATTTGTACATTTGATTCCCAATTTGTGTGATTTTCTGATATGCTATGTCTAATTCCCCTCTGTATCCTTTATTCGTTAAATAAATCTAGAATATGAAGTATCCAAAGCCGGTGGTAGAATTTATGAAGGAATCAGGTATTCTCTTGCCATAATATAAGCTGCATAAAAATCCTCAGATTACCGTGAGTATACATATCAGAAGATATGCGTCTGGTGTGTACACACAGTATGTTCTGAAAAGAAATGAAAAGTCAAATCGAAAATCTTACTGTAGTTTCGAACACGTGTGATTGTATAACTTATCATTTCTTCTGCATTAAGGCTGTGAGCTGCAGAATGTTAACACACCGGACGAAGTGCTTCGCAACATTTTACTTGTCTTTACCTTCTGAGTTCAAATTCTGCCGAGGTTGACTTTGCCCGTCGTCCTTTAGAAGTTGATAAAATGAATTCCAGTTGAACACTGGGATCGATGTAGTCGACTAACTCCTCCATACAAATTTCTGCCCTTGTGCATATTGGGGAAAGAGTCTTTCCATCTGTATTATTTTTCCGTCAATATATATATTTATGCATTTTAGTATTAATTTTTAAAAAATATAAGCACAAGGTGTGAAATTGCTGGGGAGAGGACTAGTCGATTATATCGACCCCAGTGTTCAATTAGTACTTAATTTTGTCGATCCCGATAGGATGAAAGGCAAAGTTAAACTCGGTAGCATTTGAACCCAGAATATAAAGCGGAAAGAAATGCCGCTAAACATTTTGTCTGGTGTGTTAACAATTCTATATGCTTCCTGCTTTCACATTTTAGCATTAATAACCCATATAAGAACATAATTACCGATGTACAAACAATTATCCATGAGAAATGATATTTTTTTTATTTCCGTTCATCATATGAACTACGATGACACAAACAGCTCAGCATAAGTATTAACAATGGGAAACATATAACAGGTTTTATGTCATAGCCGTATGTGTAAGAGAGAGAAAGAGACAGACAGACAGCGACAGAGACAGAGAGGCAGAGAGAAAGGACAAAGAGGGGTGCTATTTCATATTGAATTAACATTAGTTTACAGCAAGTCGACGTACTGGCAGTACCGTTAGCCTATCGGGCAAAATACTTGCTGGCATTTTGTCTGTCTTTACGTTTTGAGTTCAAATTCCTTTGCTGTCCTTGTGCCAAAATTTGAAATCGGTAATAATAAAAGAAGTTTGAAGACTTTGATCGGAAAAATATTAGAACTAGGGTTTTTTTCAAATTCTTTCAGACAATGTAGACTTTCATAGTTACTTTCTTTTAATAAAAGTTACTTAATTCCATCTAATTAATAAGCAGCTTTCTCATGAGAGTACACAAGCGCGTGCGGCGCACGCGCACACATACACATATCGATGGATACAGATTTAGTTATATGTACATAAAGACATGTACTATAAATATCAAAGTCTTGTGAGTGGATTTGGGCAATGAAGAGTGAAAGAAGCCCGATACACACACACACACACACACACACACACACACACACACACATATATATATATATATATATATATATATTGCGTGTGACTGTGTGTGTGTGAGTGTGCGTCTTTGTGTCTGTATTTGTCCTCTTCAACAGTTTGACAACAGGCGTTGGTGCATTTCCGTCCCCGTAACTTAGCGGTTCGGCAAAAAGCCCGATGAAATAAGTACCAGGCTTAAAAAAATAAACACTGGGGTTGATTAATTCGAATAAAAAATTTTCAAGGCGGGGGCCTAGCATGACCGCAGCCTAATGACTCAGACAAGAAAAAGATAAAAACTTATAGATATATGTGTATATATATATATATATATATATATATATATATATATATATACACACTTACACATGTATCTATGTAAGCATACATACATACATACATACATATGCATGCGTATATACTTATATACACCCACATATACGTACAAAGCGTAAACCGATATTTGTTTTGGCCTTGAGTCAAAATTTGAAACTAATATTTATTTTTAGAAGTTCTTTGAAAAAACGATTGAACATTAAGCCGAAGGATCATAGTACTTTTCTGTAGAATACCATATTTATTTATTTTTACAAAAGAATGATAGTAAATTCGAAGTTTTGGTCTTTAATGTAAAAACATTTCCTCCAAAAAAACAAAGAAAAATATTAAATATATAACAGCTTATTTATGGGAGAATGTACGAAAAAAAACAACAGACGAGGACAGGTGGTGTAAACAACAAAAGGATGTATTAGTTTGACGCTCGGGTACAGAAAGTCTTTAACGTTTCGAGCCATCATGTATGTATGTATGTATGTACGTCTTTGTGTTTGTGCTCCAGTATGGCCGAAGTCAAATGACTGAAACAAGTAAAGGAATACAAGAATAAAAAGAATATGTGCGTGTATGTGTGTTATGCATATATGGTATATATGTGTGTGCGTACTAATATACTATATATATTTATTTATTGTTAATATATATATATATATATATATATATATATATATATATATATATATATATATATATATATATATATATATATATTATACATTTATACATCCATAAATATATATGTGTGTGTGGGAGAGAGAGAAACAGAGATATATATATATATATATATATATATATATATATATATATATATATATATATATATAGAGAGAGAGAGAGAGAGAGAGAGAGACTATGAGAATTTGTTGTTTGCTTGACAGGACGTTCACTGTAAGACGCGTTCATTCGTGGGTTGATTTAATCTAACTTCACCTGAACGAGAAATGCCATAGTTTGATAAAAATCGTCGTTTGATAACGATATTGCACTCACTGACCAGGAGTTGGGGTCAAACATGTAGATTAATGGCATTCTGTCATTTCAGTGCAGTTATTTGCAACTGTTATAGATTCTGTACTTCGTTCACGCCGTTCCATTACCGAACTTAACTCCGTACCTTTACACTTTTACAACACTGTTTTTGTATACGCATCCTAACACATTTTACAAATTCTTTGAAAGTTTCTATTGAAATTCTTCACTTCTTCGATAGATATTTGACTTTACGTTCCTTGTTGATTTTGCCATGGCTTTCAAGAAACTGTTTTTTCGTTTTCCGCCATTATCTTTTACATTTTTGTCTCCTGTTTTTAATTGTATATTTCGGGTGTAGAGGTAATTGATATTCGATATTAAGCAAAAGAGTAAATTCAATAAAAGTGTCTTTCCATCATCTGCAGAGGCGTTTCGATATTCATATTCGATCATTGTATCCGTTGATAATTCATTCATTTTTAATATGTTCCAGTTGGTTCGAACGTGAATACACTAATCACTGTCATGTTTCATCATTGGAGAACAACTTCTCCTTTCAAACGAATATGTGTTCATAACAATCTTCATTCATTAGCGTAAGAAAACTTTTGGGTGACTGGGTTTTCGATATCATTCTGTATTGGCAACCAAAGGCACTTCGAACTGATAAATCTAACAAGAGAAGAACGAGTATGAAGGGGAGACACCCGACTGCTCTGCTACGATGGGAGAGGATAACTCTGCTCGCCATGTCTGTAAAAATCCACTCAATATTTTGATAGAGAGCCTAAAGATTTTAACAGACACCGAAAGAATAGGCGCAACCCATAGATTCATGTGTTTACTAAGCGAGGGCCTAATGTAATGAAGAATAAAATAGGAGTATGTGAGTCAGATGTTATTTATATATAAGAAAATCTGAATGATTTATGGAAGTAGCAACGGTCTAAAGTAATGACGAAGAAAAGTAGGCATATGTGAGTCAGGTGTTATTTTTGTTTAAGAAAATCAGGATGTTTTGTGGATGATCCAGAAAGCTGTGTATGTTTAGAGTGAAAAAAAAGTGGACGGACTCTTGTAGTACTCTGGCTGTGCTATTTCTGTAAACTGCAAACAACCATTGAGATAGTTTGCTTGCCAGTAGTTTTTTTTTCTTTATGTGATCTTAAGCATTTCGATGTCGATGGTAGTTAAAGAAGGTCTTTTAGTTGACAAAGTCATCTTGTATTTTCTATATTAGGTTTGTGAGTAGGTTCTAGTAAAGTGTAATGGTCTGAATCTGTGTTGTGATTTGGAGAGTGAGATGCGTGGGTTAGTGATATTAAATGATTATCCTTTCTAGAGCTTTTTCAGGATGTGGAGAGGTGAGTGATAGATCTATGATTCTATTTCACTTGACTTTTTGTAAGATTTTACAATTGTAACGATTCTTTAGCCCAGCTTGCAGTTTCTACAAAGTTAACTGCGGTTACAATTCGTTGTAGATCGAGGTGGATGCCATGATTCCTTTGTGTCCTCGATATTTTAAATTTATGTTTGAGATCTTGTCTGAATCCAAAGTTTTTGAACTTTTAGATTTCTCTATTGCGCTTTGAAAGTCAGTCGAACGGAAAAGGGAGGTAAAAATCGTAGTCTTAGAGGGATTTATTTTCTGAGTTGTCTTTTCTATGTGGTTTTTGGTAGCTGATTTTCGAATAGTGTCTGATAAGACCATTTGATTTGTGTTGAAATGCGAATAGTATGAAGTTATTTTTTCTGATATAGTGTATGGTGTGAGTGTAGTTATGGATGCTGATAATTATACTGCATTGTATTTTGCCGTTAGTTTCGTGGTTTTATGTTGTCCACAAATGTATGCCAGTTTTCATAGAATGGAGAACAGTTGCTAGGCAAGGGCTTGCGTTCTCGGTGGTCAGGATGATCCTAGATCTGTGGGATTTCTTGATTGGTCCTAGTTGGAGGTTCTCCTGTATCAGGAGGCCTGAATCAAAGATTTGTTCATGTATTTTGTTTATCATGTATAATTTTATCTCATTTCTTTCTTCTTTCTTTGTTTTCCTCTCATCTTTAATGTATCCCCCACCACAAATTGTAAACTGTCCTTATAATGTCTCCCTCATCTGATGTCCCTAGAGCACATAAATCCTCCTCCTCTGCAACATCATCATCATTGTTACTACTACTACAACAACAACAACAACAATAACTACTACTACTACTGTTGTTGCTGCTGCTGCTGCTCCTACTACTACTACTACTACTACTACTACTACTACTACTACTACTACTACTGATATAGCTGATGCTGGTACTGCTGCCGCTGTTGTTGCTGCCACTGTGTTGCTGCCGCTCGTGTTGCTACTACTGCTTATTATTATTATTATTATTATTATTATTATTATTATTATTATTATTTCGCGCTTTCCTTTAGATCTTTGAAGCCGTGTTTTATTTCGGTTATATGTAGTTTTGGTGCATTGTGTTTGAAGTTGTTCTCGCTTTTACGAGGTTGGCTATTTCTGGTCTGGTGTGTAATTGAAGTTATATAGTTTTTTATGTTGCCCTGTGGGATACCTTCTTTAAATGCGTTTATAATTATTTTGTTGAATCTATGTACTGTAGTGTCTATGTCGGTGATTGTGGTGCTGTTGAATTCTGAAAAAAAATCTTAATTCTGCGTTCTGGCTCAGCTCATTCTAGTGCACTTTTTTTGAAGTCTGTAAAAGCGGTTTTACATTGATGTGCAACTATGTTAGACGGTCCGAAGAAAGTTTGGGAAATGACTGTGAAGAGACTGTAGTATCTAGGTGTGGGGAAACAGAACTTGATGGTTAGAGAAAAGTTGTTGGTAAAGCTTGTTGAGGTAAATGAATTTGAGCTTATCGTTTAAAACTTAAACAGAGTTGATTGCGGCACCTCTGTTTTTCTATATTTCTATAATATTTGATAGTCAAGAGAATTTTTGCGCGTTGAAACCTCACTAGAGGGCGGTGTTCATCAGAGTATTAAATTGCTATATAACAACGGTCCCCAACAACCTCTATTGCATTACAAACAAAACAATCTTCGTGGACCAGGAGATCATGCACATGACAAAACAGTAAAGTGCATAATTTGATTATTATATATATAAATAAATATATATATAAAATATATAAATGCGCTTTTTTAAAGCCTAGCCAGGCTCATGGGCCCGATTTCCCGGTTTCAATGGCGTATGTGTTCCCCAGCTGGACGGGACGCCAGTCCATCGCAGCGTTACTCATTTTTGCCAGCTGAGTGGACTGGAGCAACGTGAAATAAAGTGGTTTGCTCAAGAACACAACGCGTCGCCCGGTCCAGGAATCGAAACCACAATCTTACGATCATGATGCTGACACCCTAACCACTAAGCCACGCGCCTCCACAAATAAATATATATTACATATATAATACGTATATTATGCAAAAGCAACATGCAGACTGACAGTCAATAAAACAGAAATAAAACCTTAAAACTAATTCTTTCTGTGCGGCCTGGCACCAAATAATTCACGGCCTGATACTGGTCCGCGGCCCGGTGATTGTATACCACTGCTATGTAGGACTTCGTTAGAGAGGATTGCGGTATTATGTATGTTTATTGTATTAATGTACGTTATGTTTCTAGTTTCTTTTCTTTTGGAAACCTGCATTTCTAGGGCAATGTAGTTTCCAGTTAGTTTACGAAGGTCATTTATAATGTTAATATTTTAGATGCAACTTTTTATCTATAACACCAGCACCATTATTAAAGGGTTTTCATGTTCTGATTTAAGTGTAAGTTTAACTTTTGGTTATTCTGTCTTTGTTTATAAGAAAGTCTCTTGAATAGCAGCAACATTAGTGCTTTGTCTCGTCTCACTACTTGACAACAGGCGTTACGTCCCGTAACTTAACAGTTCAGCAAAAGAGTCCGATAAAATTAGTAACAGACTTAAAAAATAAGTACGAGGGTAGATTTGTTCGATTAAAACCTTTCAACGAGTTCTTTATTTAAGACGATAAGGTGTGCTTTGAGGCAGGTTTGGTAGCTATGTTTCGCAAGTGGAGCGACTACGAAGAGGCTTCTTCGTTGGTTCATCTTCTTCTGTGTCGCTAAGTACTCCAAACTATTATCATTAGCTACCTCTATATATCTACTGAACGAAACCGAATGAGGATTATTCAGTTCGATTGAATCTAATCCAATTAAATAACATTTGTTTGTATTCGGCTGAATTAGATTCGGTACCATTGAATAATCCAATAGCCATTGTTGTCATTTGGCTACATGGTTAACATGTACGTTGCACAGTTATAAAATTTCGGTTCAATCCCATTGTGCAGCATCTTGAGAAAGCGTCTTCTACTGCTGCCTCGGGTCAACCAAAGCTTTATGAGTAAAATTTGTCATACCTACACAATACTAAAAATTAACGTATTAGCTTTAACCTAAATGCTCTATTAACATTGCCCCAAGTTTCAATTTTGCCCCAAGGCCTGCAAGTTCAGACGATTAGATCTTTTCTCTTGAACAGCCGTGTTGAGTCGTTCCATCTGTTGAACATAGAGTTCCGCGTTGACCGTTTGGTTCCGTTCAAGCAATTCGTAATGGATAATCCCTTCCCAGTCCCATCATACGCACAACATCGTTTTACGTGGAAGAAGATTTTGTTTCACGCGCAGTGCCGCTTGTTTACCGGGGCTAAGCCATTCCTTACGCTATTTCATATTGATGTACAGGCACTATTTTTCGTTGCCAGTAACGATTCGGTAAAGAAATCGTTGCTTGCGTCCATGTGTTGAGCGGTGACGAGCAAGCAAACCAGCGGAGATTGTGACTCACTGATTTTTGTTGTTGTCACTTAAAGCATGAGGAACCCATGCTCCATACTTCTGAACCTTTCTTATCGAGTGAAGACGTTTCTCTGTAGCAGTGTGGAAGCATTCCATTTTCTCTGCCTGTTCACTTGTCGTTTGACGAGAATTTTCGTGCAAAAGTTGGTTTAATCGCTCTTCATCGAACTCAACTGGACGGCCAGAACGAGGTGCGTCTTTGGGGTCAAAATTGCCATTTTTGAACTTGGCATACCAATCACGAGCGGTTCTTTCAGCTATGGCACCCTCTCCATGCACAGGACAAATGTCGCGAGCAGCTTTTGCGGCCTTAGAACTTTGATTAAAAGCAAAAAGACGGAGGTGTCGAAAATGCTCGTTTTTTCTTAATTTGGCATTCCATTTTAATGATCTGAAAATAAACAAAAATTAATTAAAATTAGCTAGAAAAAAAAAATATTCCAAAATGATTCAAAAATAGAATTCTCGAAAAAAAATAGATTCCAAAATTTAAAAACGCAATAAATTCCCAAACTTTAAAAAACGGCGGGAACTTAGTTGCCAAACCAATAGATTTATGTTTCCCGTGCTGTATTAGTTTTTTTTTCATTTACGTAATATGTAACCTTATCTATAGCACAGTATATTTTAACTCTTCGATAGCTTGATAGGTATGAATCGTTACATATATGTATGTTCGTGAATAGTCTGAATATCGTCTGTGTATGTATGTGCATTTCTATTTATACGCAAATAATGATGCAGATTGATTTGGCAACTTAAAATGAACTTTTACTATTTATGAAAGTACTCTTTTGATATAAATATTTTGTTTGAGAACTGGTGATGTGTGTGTGTAACAGAGAGAGAGAGAGGTGTGTGTGTGTATGTGTGTGTGTGTGTATTATGAAGATATATGCATGACCGTGTCTGAGAATGTTCATATGAGGTGTATACGGGGGATCGTACTGAATTCTCTTTGTTTCTTTGAACTATCTATTCTGTATATCTATTCTGTTAAAGTCTGTCATACCGGCCATGATGAAATACCACAAGGTATAGAAAATACGTATTCGCCTTTATATATTTAATCCTTTATATTGAACACTCAATATTTCATCTATTCAATAAGACATATTCCATATATTCAATAAGACATTCAATACTTTATTTCATTGTACCATCCATTTTTATTTTATATTATATATTGTATATTATATTATATATTATATATTCCATATTCTATATCCCACATTGGTTTTGCAGGAATATAAATAAAACATAAAAAAACAGACAGTTTTGGAACTCTTTTAAACAGAATAATATATTCCTCTATACACAATAATACAAAACCCCTTTTTTTGTATTTATTTTTACTCGCATATATATATATATATATATATATATATATATATATATATATATATATATATATATATATATCATAAGGGTAAAAAATTGGAAATATTAATTTGATTAACATCAATTTAAACCAGTGGCCTAGCATATTGAAAAAATCTGAAGATTCAGAAAAATTATATTACATACATATAAGAGGGGTGACTTCTAAGTGGACATATAATATGCTTCTGCAAATTATGTTTTGCTATGACGGTCACATTGATGAATTGCGGACATTTGCGTATATAATTATGTAAGAGGTAACAATGAAATCTGGTATGTGACTAATCATTATATTTTGTATCTTTTCATTTGTCTTGCTCGCTTACGTTCTGGCGTTTGCTGAATTTTTCTTGGGAACAATCTTTTCTTAGTGGTCAGACCATATGGGGTATACTTCTAGCATATTGAATGTCCACTTAGTGGCCATTCCTCTTATATGTATGTAATATATATAACATAATAGGGTAAAAAATTGATATTAATTAATATCAATTTAATACTAGAAACCAGCACATTAAAAGAATCAGAAGATTCAGGAAAAATTTTCTGAGATACTAAAAGGATTATAGTACATGTGTATATAAAAGAGACCACTAAAGTGAACTGTTCATGTGCTAGAAGAAGATCACTTAAAAATTCTCAAAGAAAGATTCAGCGGAGCAAAAACAGGCGGGCGAGACTAGTGAAAATTATAAATACCTCGGTTATCTGTAGACCATGATTTCAAAATCAACACTTTCTTAACGAAAGTATCTGTTTATCTTCAGTACAGACCGCCAACATGATTATAATCCAACAGAATCTCGTGCTAGTTGTCTCCAACAAGTGAAAACGTGCACGTGATTCTATCAATTATAAAGAGTAAAATTCAAAAGTCTTAGTTTTGGCGCGCTAAATCCGGAAATATCTCTGCAGAAAATAATTTCTGCTTTGCATTTACCAACTTTGAGAAGGTTAATTTTCACTAGTCTCGCTCGCCTGTTTTTGCTCCGCTGAATCTTTCTTTGAGAATTTTTAAGTGATCTTCTTCTAGCACATTAACAGCCCACTTTAGTGGTCTCTGTTATATACATATGTAATATATATATATATATATATATATATATATATATATATATATATATATATATATATATATATACATATTCTTATATTCTTTTATACGTTCACTCATTCTTTGTAAGCCTAGTACTTATTCTATCGGTGTCTTTTGCCGAATCACTAGGTTACAGCGACGTAAACACACCAGCATCGGTTGTTAAGCGATGTTGGGGGAACAAACACAGACACACATATACACATACATATACGATGGGTTTCTTTCAGTTTCTGTTTACCAGCAACCTACTTACCACACAGCCTCTCCTGCGCCAATATATATATATATATATATATATATATATATATATATATATATATATATATATATGGGAGAATGTACGAAAAAACAACAACAGACGAGGACAGGTGGTGTAAATAGCAAAAGGATGTATTAGTATGACGCTCGGGAATACGGAAAGTCTTTGACGTTTCGAGCTACGCTCTTCAACAGAAAGAATACGGAGACAACGAGAAAAACACGGAGAAAAAAAATGAATAGTGTTCAGTCAACGGTCAATCATGGATATACTATTCATATATGTGGTATGTACAGACTTACGTCTGTGTGCGTGTGTATATACATATGCGCGTGTTCATGTGAGGTGTATACGTTGGCGCCGTTATCAATGGTCTGCCCTTCTCAATTTCTGTTCTTCTGAATCAGCCGTGCATGAAATTCCAATTGTTTTGGCTGCTTTGTTATGCATCAAAGTAGCTCTACTAAAATAAATAAATTGTCTTTAACATGCCTGATCTACTATGTCTATATTTAAACCCCTGTTTATTTTTCTTCATTCGTTCTATTTATTTGTTTGTTTATTAATTTATTTAACTTATTCTCTGTTTGTATTATATGATTTATTCATTTACAGACCATGGTATGGCCAACCAAATCTTTAGAAAGCAAATCATTATCATAAACAAATTCTTTCTTATTTTATCTTTTATTTTTGATTTCACTGTATTTACCTTACTCTGTTTTAGTGTATTTCGCTCCATTAATGCACTCTACATATGGTAATTCTAGCATTTGTAAAGAGTGAAATAAGCTGCATATATCTATTCTCTGTGACTATATAATGAAACTACATGCTATCTATAGCAGCGTCTAGAGTTTTAACCTGTCATGAAATGTTCTGAAGTGTAGTTTGTTCGTTATGTCACAATACAATTATATTTAATGGTATAAAAATACATTCATATAGATATTCATTATTATATATGTGTGTAACAGATGACGTTGCGTCACTTATGTAACTAAGATAGATTATGATTTAGCTGTTAACAAATGGAATAACAAATACATTCTCTCACTTCATTATTTTTATCTGGTCAATTTTTATACATACTCTCTACCATTGCGATTCCCGGATTTTCAGAACGACAGTGAGATTACATCCTATTCTCTCACGCACCAGACGAGGGACCTTACTGAATTCTGTTTGATTCTTTGAACCATCTACTCTGTGTGTGTGCGTATATATATATTCTTACGGATATACTACTCATATATATGGCATGTACAGTATATCCGTGTGCGTGTGTATAAATATAAACATTCCCACATACGCGCGCGCACATACACATGCTCAGTCTCAGGTATTTAGGTGAACAGCGCCCATTTAACATACCTGTCGGGAGTTGGAATGTTGAAAGAAATTCTCTTAATTTTATGTCACGTGTGTTTTTCTCTCTCTCTTTCTTACTCCTTCTCTCTTTCTCTCTCCTCCTCCTCTCTCTCTCCTTCTCTCTCTGTTCGCGCGGGTAGGTGTGTTTGTGTGTGTGTGTGTGTGTGTGTGTGTGTGTGTGTGTGTGTGTGTATGTGCATGTGTGTTGACACTAATGTGTGTTAGAAGAGCCATGTCAACATAGACATGAATGAATGTACCAGAACAAAAACCGTTTGTAAATAAGACATTCTTTCTTCTGTATATAACGACTGGAAAAACAATACAGAGACAATACCGGTTCTGATATGGTGGATCTATTTTAATGCGTAAATAGACTACATTTATGTGTAATATGTTTTGTTTCTAGGTGGGTGTATACATACATACATACATACATACATACATACATACATGCATACATGCACACATACATACATACATACATACATACACATAAATATACATATATTTACATATCTATCTATCTATCTATCTATCTATCTATCTATATATCTATCTATCTATCTATCTATCTATCTATCTATCTATCTATCTATCTATCTATATGTATGTGTGTGTGTGTATCTACGCAAGTGTGTAAATATATATATATATATATATATGTGTGTAACAATTAGAAAATGGAGGATAATATGCTGAACCCAACTACTTGCAGACGGTGTATCCCGTTGAATTCATTAATTTAATTCATAGCAAAAGTGACAAAAGAGAGGAAGAAAAGAAAAAGAAAGAAAGAACCAAAGCACAGGTGTCCATGGCAGACTATGTTATTTTGCCAACATGGTTTACATATAGAAGTACAAAGTACATAAGGAATTAGAGGATGAACAGAAGTTTAATCTTACAGCTGTTACGGCCTAGTTTTGGCAGGCCCCATTTTATCCGAATATTCCTTACCGGAGTGATTATCGGATGACATTTTGAAATGGGGTTACATGCCCGAACCTCTAGGCCTCTTCAGAGATTCACAAAGGGTTACATACAGATGTAGAGCAAAAGGTAAAAACAGAGGTGTGGTAGAGACCAGAAGAAAAACAACAGCAAAAATAAGATAGAAATAAAAATAAAAATACAATTGAAATCAAAATATAAATAAAAATAAAAATAAAAATACAAATAAGGGTACAGCAGGAAAAAAAATAATAATAGTAGTAAAAAAGAATACATAAATGAAGGTATAGCATGTGGGACATGCAAACATATAAAAAGGTATATGTCAAAAAACCCTTAGAAATACAAGGCACCCAAAAAGCCTACAAACATTATGACACACACACACTCAACAAAACCTCCTTTCTAAAAAACACTTCCAGTTTTCTAGATACGGTAATAGAGCTGATGCCACAAACAACGTATGTGGTGGAATGTTTGCTTATAAAAACTTGTATATGCACACATGAGAGTAAGGGGACATCCGAGTAAGGCTGTGCACACGAACCCACACATATAGATGTGCATTGGAGTGCCTATAGCGATCTATCTATAATGTTTGTAGGCTTTTTGGGTGCCTTGTATTTCTAAGGGTTTTTTGACATATACCTTTTTATATGTTTGCATGTCCCACATGCTATACCTTCATTTATGTATTCTTTTTTACTACTATTATTATTTTTTTTCCTGCTGTACCCTTATTTGTATTTTTATTTTTATTTTTATTTATATTTTGATTTCAATTGTATTTTTATTTTTATTTCTATCTTATTTTTGCTGTTGTTTTTCTTCTGGTCTCTACCACACCTCTGTTTTTATTTATATTTTTTTTTATCCCAATACTGTACGTGATATTATTTATAGCCTTATCTATTGGGTTGTCCGGAAAGTTCGTGCCAATTTATAGTAGCTTACCATTCGACTTTTTTGCCATGAAACCACCTCAATTCTGGAAAGACGGTATTTTCAAGTTAAAGGAAAGATGGAGACGCATTGTGCAACAAAATGGTTCATATTTGGTTGATTAAAAATGTAATGGCAAGTATTTATTGACCTTTTTCTTTCCTTTAAAAATCGGCACGAACTTTCCGGAAAACCCAATACTTCGAGTTTCATCGTTCAAACGATTTATCATCTACATAGACATCTTAATGTGCAACAGAGCGAATGTGTGTGTGTGTGTGTGTGTGTGTGTGTGTGTGTGTGTGTGTGTGTGTGTGTGTGTGTGTGTGCTTTTTGTCTTTGCGTTTGCGTATACATGCGTGCGATAGTATTATGCAGTTTTCTCTCAGGACCTAAACAAGTTACGTTGTTAAGAGACTAGCAGCATCTGCAACAGGAGAAGTCTCAAGTTGAACTTGTATAAAAACAACTCAAGCACTTGAATTAAAATAAAAGGCCTTGTTGTATACTGAATGATTTATATGTTTCTTGACGTCTAGTTTATACCTTTCTTATTGCTCTTATCGTTGTTGTTAATATGTCAATAAAACAATGAACTGCTTATGGCAGACGATAAGATGTTTCAAACAGAGATGGTATGTCCTGGTAGAGACATCCTACAGAAATACTCTGCGTATTTGAAAGAGAGGAAGAGAACGGTGGTGAGAAATGCAGAAAGCAGGATAAACTGTTTCACGTTAGTCGGCATTTAAAAAGAATGTCAAAGAAACCTATAAATTAATAAAATCCTATGCATTTATGTATTTATTTTGTGCATACTTGAAATAAGTTCACGTTTTACATCATTCATACAAGAATTCATATTTTTGTTCTTAAGGACAGTTCATTAGAAGGATCGGTGGCAAAGTTATCTTGTGTTATTTCGTTGTGTACGCCCACGCCCTGAGTTAAAATCCTTCAGAAGACGACTCCACTTCTCTTTCTTTGGAAGTCGGTGACATAAGTATCAGTTGTGCCTTGGAGGTCATTTTAATTGGCTATGGCTATACCTTTCTCACACATTTGATCCTTGGTACCAATGTTAGAAATGGATGTTTTATTTGTAACACGTCTCATACAATAAAAGCTGACAGTCCATGAAGTAAATTTACTTTAATTATCTTCAAATATCCCATTGTTTTTTGGGGGTTTTTTTTTCATTAAAATACAAAGTCTGTGTTCAAACCCAGTGAGAAAATTCCCAAATCTGCAGTTCTCATCAGTTGCTTAATTTTAAATATTAAATTCTAGATTCTTAGAAAACCTAAGGTGTACATAAACGAAAGATATTTTGTGTATATCGAAAAGAGAATTGCGACGTTTCAGACAAACAAAAAAACTTTTTTCTCCAACAAAAACGTACCTGTGTCGTTAGAGTCCATTTCTTCCCATGGCTCGTGAACTGCGATTATAATATGTAGTTTCAGACATCTTGAAATGTAATACAATGTGCATCAAAGAATGGCGTATTAGGTTTGAATAAAAAAACGAACAATCTATTATAGAGCTGAGGGTTGACAGCTGTCCTGTGACACTAACGTACATTGATAAAATCAAGAGGACCCATAAATTCTTTTGTCTATATTTCTGGTTGGATCTGAATTCAGCAATGCAAACAATATTTGTCATCGAGTGTTCATTCTGCCGTGAAATATTCCACTCTCTCCAGAGCCTCGAAGAGGTTTTAGGGGCTGATAATTAGCTATGATTTTATGACATCAACTGAATAGGAGACGAACCCTCCTTTGGCTTGAGTACCGTTCTATCACGTTTAATATTTTCAGGAAAACCAAAGCAATATGAAATAAAAGGTTTTGTCGTCAAAACGCAGCGGAACTCCAGTAGACACCTTAAACAGATTGCTTATAAACAGGTATCGCAGTACCATATCCACTCGGTTGACTTATCTCTTTTACTTAAGCGCTACATGCTTGTATCTAGCTGGGATGAGTCACTGAGAATTTAGTATTTTCAATGGATATTAGAGAGCTGATGACAAAAGAAGAAACATTTGATGGATTATCTGATATCTACTCGTGGATTAGATATCGGATATATTGCTTCGTAAAAGTATGAAAATGGAAAGACATACACAAAGCTTTATTTTTATACAAAGCTTTATTTTCTTTACGTATCCACAAAAACGTAACTCTATGGAAGGGGGAGAGATGACAGTGTAACATTCATGCATTTCGTATTAATACGCTTAGACAAGAAAAGATGTGAGAAGAGATGGCTTCTGTATATATTATCAATGTGATTGATGAAGTTTCTATCAAAGGTTGACACCACAATATGGCCTAGAATTTTCAATCGCACGTTTCGTTTTGCAGGGATTCGCCTTTACACCAAAAATAAATTGAGGACCTGACTCAGATACAAGACCTATCTGTTATTGTGGTGTGGAAAGAGAATATGTGAAGTTCATATTTGTTCAAGGGAAAAGGTAGCAATATAAGCGTAAGCGAACTAAAATGGCCTACAGTTGAGAAGAGAAACTCATCATAAATATTAGGAAATACCAACGAGTTTTGCACACTTATACATGACTTAAGACAGTGAACTAATTTTACAAATAGTATGAACAATGTCCGTGAGCTGTATTGGTGAGCTGGAAATGTTCGTCCAAGGATGAGTGAGAACATCTTTTAATTTTTATTTGTTTCAGTCATTGGACTGTGGTCATGCTGGAATATCGCTTGAAGGATTTACACGAACAGTACTTTATTCTTTTTTTAATGTCTAATACTTATCCAGTCTATCTCTTTTGCCGAAGCGCTGAATTACGGGGACATAAACAAAACAACACCGGTTGTCGACCGGTAGTGGGGAACAAACACAAGGACACGCGCACACACACATACACATATAGACGCGCGCGTGCGCGCGCACGCACACAAGCACAGGCGTTACTGTGTGGTAAAAAATTTGCTTACCAATTAAATGGCTCTGGGTTCAGTCCCACTGCGTAGCACCTTGGGCAAGTGTCTTCTACTAGAGCCTTGTAAATGGATTTGGTCGACGGAAACTGAAAGAGGTCCATATATATATATATATATATATATATATATATATATATATATATATATATATATATATATATATATATATATATATATATATATATATATATATATATATATATATATATATATATATATATATATATATATGAATTATGGTAAGAATGGATATATAAGGATGGAAGACCACAGGAACAATACCGTATATCCAACGCAAGATTTAATATATGTGTGTGTGTTCAAATCATTCTAGAATCAATAAATATAGTTTTAAGTCTTTAAAATGTCTAAAATAATAAGATTAGATAAAATAAAGTATACAGGTATATACAAGGAGATAAACTTCAGAACAATCATAAATGTTTAAAATATTTATTTAAAAATATTTATAAACATGCATAGTTTCCAAGTTGTATAAAAATATTTAACAATTTAAGACAATACATTACGATATATAAACGTACAGTATGATTTAACATATAGTGGGTAAATATATACGATATGATACGATATGATATGATATTACAAATTTATATGTATTATATTAAAAACGTGTACAAGTTTCCATCTACGGGCCGTTTCTGAGATGTGTCTATTAATATGGTGTAGTACTCATATTAGAAATTAGACACTCCCTTCATCAGTATGTTCATTGTTACAGAAAGAGAGGAAAAAAATAAATATATAAAAAGGTTACAGTGACATAATACAATATGTTAACATACATGTAGAATCAAAAGGACCTAATACATTACATCATGGCGCATTTTTTACTCGAATGCGGAATTACGTATATGTATATATAAAAAGAGAAAAAGAATATATAATAATATCTAATTAGCATAGGTTGATAAGTTGATAAGAACGGAAAGCGAAGAGTGTACATAGGTAGCTCGATTGACTTTAAACAAAGATATAGAAGCCAGATGAGCTCATTTAATAATTCAAAATATAGGGTATCTACTGCGCTGGCATCGTTTATACATGATCTTAAGGAAAGAAACGTAAAATTCGAACTATCATGGTCCATCCTGGCTTACGCCCATCCGTTCGGAGTTGGATCTAACAGGTGTGGATTATGCATTAGGGAGGCATATTTAATATTGAAAAACCATAATAATACCATGCTAAACATGTTTACTGATGCAATCCCAGCATGCACGCATAAAATCCATTCAACATTTCTGATGAAATTCAAAAAGAATAATAAAGATAAAGAAAAGGTTAGGGCGAATAGTGACTGTAAAGGGTCATAGCATGAATTCGAACTTAGAATAGTAATAATAATGATTTAAATAGGAATACTTCCATGATTTAAAAGTTATAAATATAATATAATATAATATAATATAATATAGTTTAATATATAACGAAGAAAAATAATAAAATAAAATAATTAGAAGAAAGTACCAATAGACATAATATAAGTAGGCCGGAATATAACTGGTATAATTTGAACTTGAATCGATGATTATGGATAAACTTATAAATGAATTAATAAATAAATTAATAAATAAAATTTAAAATACAAGTAAAATACAAACAAAATCTTATAATGAACTAATCCGTAATAAGATCTGATTGGGCCTGTGATTTAACTTCGTCTTCTGTTTTTCTGTAAATTTCAACTATATATATATATATATATATACAAATTAAAAGGGTAAAGGTTTATCAATTTATTAATTTATTAATAAATCAACAATTAATAATTTTTACCAAGCCCTTCGGTATGTAAGCACCATTATCGGTGGAGAACTTATTTAAAAGTTCATATACATTTATAAACATAAATTGGTTGCATACATATATCTTTACGTTAACAAGGCATTCTCTTCTCCCTGCCTCTTTCGTTCAAATACTAAAACTCCAATGACATGCATACATGTACACGTGGTCAGAAGTCATTCATTGTGTACATTTCACAAACTGAACTTCAGTGAGACATAGTCAAGCAGACACGGACACGGACCAACACACACACACACACACACACACACACACACACACACACACACACACACACACACACACACACACACACACACACACACACACACACTCACTCACTCACTCACTCACTCACACATGCAGGCACATGACACACAAATAAAGGACATACGCATGCATAATGAAATTTTGAGGTTCGGTAACAAACATACACATACATAAAGCACATACATATATACACACGGCTATACATATACCGTCATATACACACATGCACTCGTACACACACATACAAACAGATGCTATATATATATATATATATATATATAGATAGATAGATAGATAGATAGATAGATAGATAGATAGATAGATAGATAGATGCTATCACTTAGGCGTACACATAAAAAGCCATCAGAGTACCAGTTGACACAGTAGCGTTACCTTTTTCCTGTGAAATTCAAGCTAAACCCGATGCAACTGAGTAGCAAGAACATTTGCATAACCGTCTGACTTTATTAGGGAAATCTGAGTACTTTGAAGAAAAATGCAGACATTTTGTCTATCCTTACCAAAGTAACAGTAGTGAAAAGTTCCAAGCTATAAATTAATGTCTTCAATGAAACTGATAGTCTGAGTGAAGTGGACGGTAAAAGGAAAGCAATAATAATGTTTGTTAAATTTATTTATCACCAAGGTTCATTCATACATACAAAATGCGTTACAAAGTGGCCTTATACTATGTAAAAATACAATTACATAAAAAAAGCGACAGGAAGGGGACAAGGACGTAATACAACACACACATATGTATGCATGTATGTATGTATGTGTGTTTGTGAATCACAAAGGAGGAAAGGGATTTAAAATCCAGGCGAATACTTTATAAGCACTCCGTAGGGTTCAAACTTGGCTAACTTAATTGTCCAGTGAAAGCTATTGTAATCCACGTCGGCCGTAAAACTACTTTCCATTGTCTGTCTAATTTGTAAATTTGAAGTTTAAACACCGAATAATTTTAGTATAAGGTCACAGAGTAGAGAGAAAAAAACACAAAGAATGGAGAATTATTCATTCTTTAATTAGTTTACACGCGTTTCGGACAGAATGGAATTTCAAAATTCTGCGATGCAGTAATCAGGCATCTTGATCGATTCTATATTTGTTCGACTAAGATTCGACAGAGACGGCGAAATTTAACACTCTCCTATGCCAAACTGCTTAGTAGAGAGAATATTTTAAAGGAAATAGATAGGAGTAAAACAATATGTTGACCAGGATAAGGAGCAAGGGAGGTATTTCAGCAGATTTACTTAAGAACCGTATGAATCAGTCCATGCTAGAAATTTAACATGATACTCAGTTTTCTAAATCCCACCCGTCAAGTTGAAGAATTTTTGCCATAAACATGTTGATGTTTATGGCAAAAATTCCTATCCTATTCAAACTATTACTGACCAATTCAAATAAACTGAAAATGTATGTAATACCAAACTATTCAGTAGATAAATATTTTACCACGAGGGAAATGTCGTTTGAAGTAAATGTAAACTATGAGTGGAACACAGAAAGCGTTAATGAGAATGCCAATGAAACTAAGCGATATATCATTTACTATTTTAAAAGAATAATTTTTCTTAAAAGAATTACTATTAAAAATTTAAATATTTGTAATAAGATGAAAAAAAAAATTAAGATAAAAATAGATCAAAAATAAATTTTAATTAAATCGAAAAACAAAAAAATTAAGCAGTGATAAAAATATATCTAAAAATAATTAAAAAATACTAATAAAGAAACTAATTACAGAATTTTAAAATAGTAACAATAACAATAAAAACAATAATATTATTGTTGTTATTATTATTTTATGTTTGACTTTTGTTTTGCATTTGTACAAGTTGGATCCAAGTCTCACCCAGAGACCTCAAGAGACAACAAGTTAGAAGTTCACGTAGGTGTTATGCCTAGGGTACCATATATTTGGATTTGTACAGTTTTGTTCAAGTGAATGTTTAAGAAACCATAAGAAAATTATGTGTTTGCTTTAAAATTTGAGATCACATAGACAGTATTTTACGTAGGATATGGGCAGTTCCCATGAGCACTATCTTTTGAACTTCAGCCATTTTGGGGTTTCCTGGAATCTGATCTAGGTAGTAATCAGCCCGTTTCGCTGTCATTCCCAGGGCACCTATGACAATAGGTATTGTTTTCGTCTTCAGATTCCACATTTTGCTAATTTCTATTTCAAGATCTTTATATTTGCTCAGTTTTTGGTAGGTCTTGACAGATACGTTTATATCGATTGGGACAGTCATATCAATGAGGAGGCATGATTTTTGTCTGAAGTCTTTCAGTATGATGTCTGGCCTATTTGCGTCTATCTTTCTGTCAGTTTGAATGGTGAAGTTCCAGAGGAGTGCAATGTGATCATTTTCAAGTACTGGGGGTGGTTTGTGTTCCCACCAGTTTTTATCATGGGGCAAGTCCAGGTTTTTGCATATTACCCAGTGAATATATTGTGCAGCTCTATCATGCCTGTTGAGATACTCTGTAGGCGCAAGCAGACTGCACATGGAGACAACATGATCGATGGTCTCATTTTGTTGTTGGCATATACGACATAATGGGGAGCTGCCGTTCTTTAATATTATTATTATTATTATTATTATTATTATTATTATTATTATTATTATTATTATTATTATTATTATTATTATTATTATTATTATTATTATTAAGGCGGTGAGCTGGCAAAATCGTTAGCACTCCGGACAAAATGCTTAGCGGCATTTTGCCGTCGTTATGTTCTGAGTTCAAATTCCGCCGAGTTCGACTTTGCCTTTCATCCTTCGGGGTTGATAAATTAAGTACAAGTCAAGTACTGGGGTGATGTGATCAACCATCTCTCTCCCTTCAAATTCCAGGCCTTGTGCCTATAGTAGAAAGGATTATTTTTTATTATTGAGTGAGAGAGCAGTGCATGCCATCAAAGTGACACTGAGGTAAAATATATGAAGCCCAGTATACCCATCATGACTACCTGCACATATTCTGCAGTTACTTGTTATGTTTCTTTTCATTATATGTTTTTGGTAATTTCTGGTAGGGAGGCTTTGGTCTTGTGCAGCAATTAAAAATCCTTCAGTCTCTGCTTTGAGTCCTGAGCTTCTCAACCATTGCTAGGATTTTTCTCTGTCTATTTCTTTTGCATTTAGTTTAGCCCAGTATTTACTATGTAGGGGCTTTTCTTGTCATCGTTTTTTCATGGTCCGTTGCTGTTCTAGTTTTAGTTTGGATTTCATTTGTTTTACAGCTTTTGTTGTTTCTTCTTCTTCGTATTTGTTAGGTAGTATGATTTCTTGTTTGTATTTGTCAGCTTCCTTAAATACTGAAAACAGTTTTTTGTTTTGCTCGTGTTTTGTGGCTATTTGTATTAGTTTTCCTTGCTTCTGAAGTAGGTATTTTTGCAGTACTATGGAATATAATAAATCCTATCCTTATAACCAGTTTCTGCTAAAGATAAATTGTAGTATTCCTTGTGTTTTCGGATAACTGGTTTTTTAACTCGGCATTTCTTTTGACTTTGTCTTTCGTCAATTCAGGTTCGATAAAATAAGTACCAAACAGTTACCATGATTGATGTAATCGACTTCCATTCCCACTAAAATTTCTAACCTTCTCCCTAAATTAGGAAGAATTGTTATTGTAAAGTTATATTTATTCACACTAATTTTTTTTCAGGAGACATTTCTCCACTCGAAAGCAATTGTGAATTAGATATAAACAAAATATTAAAAATTATGGTTTGTATAATTGTGGATGTGAATGGAATTGTGAGAATGGATTATAGATACATGAAACTGCAAAATGAATTACCGGGAAAAATTTCCTGATGCAGAAGAAAATATAGATTTCTTCAGACTATATAATAATTGTATATATTCAAACCACAGGACGTGATTTGAGAATATATGTTAAAACAGAGTAGATTTCAAACATAAATATAAAAGCAGATAAAGCCATTTGAATTTATAGCAGTAAAAAAAAAATAGATAGCAATAATGGTAAGTTTATATAAATGTGAGTAAGAGACTGAACATAACTATTTCTTTTTTTTAATGTGAATTGGATAAAGTTGATAACGTGCATAAAACGTGTTCGTGTCAATAACATAACTTCTGTTGTAGAGTCAAATAAGTGCAAACAGATAAATGGTTTTCAGTTAAAAGAAAAACCAAATAAATAGAAAACACTCTGTCGAGGTAACTTTCTGGTAGAATTTTACAAGCTTAAGAGAGCGAAATTATATAGCTTAGCAATGACTGTCGGTTTGATAAAATATCAGTGTGTTGTTTGCAAACAGTTTGGTTTCCCTTTTAAATAGCTGAAAGATCGGTTAACCCCCCCCCCCCCCAAAAACCCCCCCCCAATTTTTGATTGGTTAAAATCAAACGCTTGTCATTGATGAATCTAAAATTGTAATGTCTTTTTGTTAAACTAAGCAAAACGGCTCACAGACTAGTAATCTATAAGCTAAAATTTCGGATTAAGGACGATGAAAAGTTTGATCTTTTTCTTTATCGACACCAGGGCTCTGTTCGACATGTCGGAAACTCCTCTCCATATGGGATACGCACTTGAAAATTTAAACCATTACCAATAAATGCAACTTTTGCCGTCGTAGACTGCGACTTAGCACCCTGTATTAGATTTTGTATTATATCTATACTGTAGAAAGACCACCCTACTGGCGGTTTTCTACTAGCTGCTTAATAATATTCACTCATTTTATTCCCAACGTGTTTAATTTCTTTTTGACATGTTACGTCTAATTTTCTCTCTGTATCCTTTATTCGTGTAATAGCATCCACCCAGAGTCTCTCCGAAAAAATCATAACTCTCCATTTGACCCTAACCCTCTATAGGAAATAACAGCACTTCTTTTGAACGCACTGCTCGACTGTTAGAGGGCTGTGAGAGCTTGATGGCATTCCAGATGCCAAGTGCTCAGTCTTGGTCTCTGCCTGAGGCAGGAATACATCTCTATCAAAGAGGACGAGCTGTGGAAATATATATCTGACAAATGATAAGCACACTTATTCATTGTCAAGCAATTAATTTCTTGCTCTATTAGAGAATTTAAGTAAAATTATATTAATGTGTCCAACTGATTAAAAAATTCTATTCATTTATGTTGCTGAAGATAGCCCTACATTTAAACTGATGTAATGATTGCATTGTTCAATTAAATGGAGCTGCTTGAAACGGACGTACTGCATCACCTCTTGATATCCTGTTGCTTATTTTGATTATATATATAGTAACAAAAGTCATTATTGTGAATTGTTAAAGTGATTCAAAGGCATACCGGTTTCGTAAAATTACTGTTCACTGCTTTGAATGTGCACCAATTACCGAACGGTGTTGGGTCTACTAGTCCCGGAGTAAAAATATTATGTGTAAGGGAGGTAAGTAGTTCTGGATTTGGTGCAATTAGGGTAGATATAAATCTGCAATGTGAATGGTGTATGGGGATTAGTGGTATTAATTGAAAGGTTAGTAGTGTTCTGTATTATATTATGTGTTCATATTGAGTTGTGGAGGATATTTGTTGATGAAAGTTGCCTCTTTATTCATTCTTTGCTGTACTGAGGTGTTCTGTGAACATTGATAGAAGGGGAAAATTAGGAAAATTAGGATTGAGGTTCCTAGCACACCTTTCTATGTGTTCACTGACCTGTATCTGTCTGTATTGTGGGTGGCGGATTTGTTCTTTATGGAGAGTGGTTCTTCGACGGAGTGATATTCCTGTTTGGCCAATATAAGGATTACCACACTCTAAGCATATAATGGCATAGCATAGGTTTTCCGAGGCACAAGTGAAATTTGATTTAATCTTAAATATTTCACCTTGTTTAAAGTGGAACTCTGAACCCTCCAAAAGGTGGGGGCATATACCACAATTAGGTCGACCGCATTTTTTCACTTTTGGTTCCGTTATTAATGGATATAGTCTTGCGCTGGTTAATATTTTGATAATTTTGATAATTTTGTGTGTGCCTAAAATTTTGTTCATTGTTTTATCTCCTGTGAGGATGGGTAGATTTTTAATGATAATGCTGAAGGCTTTCTAGGGTTATGTGTGGAGATGTATGGGAGTATATTAAAGTCTGATGTAGTATTTCGGTTGACTTCCCTTAATGTTAGTATATCTACTTCCTTTGCTCGTTTAATACCATCATTTATTAATGGTATTGGGTAATGTCTTTTGATTAGTATTAATCTGAGTTCAAGGAGTCTTCGTTCACGAGTATAGGTGTCTGAAACTATGGTACAGATTCTTTTCGCTAAGGTATATTAATTTCTATGTGTTTGGGGTGGCATGAGTTGAATAATAGGTATTTCTATTATATATATATATATATATATATATATATATATATATATATATATATATATATATATATATACTATTACCAGCACCACTATTACATCCACCGCTACTTCTACAAGCATCACCACTACAATTCCTACTACTACTACTACTACTACTACTATTATCATCACTACTATTACCAACACCGCTCTCACTATGAACATCACCACCACCATCACCATTCTTACCACCGACTATGTGGACGTAATGTGTTCCTAAAAACGTCTCTTACAGCTTGTCTCTGCTACTGCTATCGCTATTCCTTCAGTTTTTATTTTCAGATATTTATTTTATTTCATTTTATTTCATTATTTTAGCCTTCATGTTGGCCACATTTCTGAAGGGTAAAGTGTGTTCAACTAAATACCGACAATGCCAAACTACCGCCCTTAAACACTTTATTAATAATATGCCATCTACGGGCGCCTGTGCAAGCACGTTGGATATGCTAGAAAAAGCAGCTAATGCTCCCTTAAATTACACCGAACCATCTTAAACTTTTAACTTGTTTCACTCTCTGGATTGCAGCCATACTGGGGCACCGTTTTGAAGAATTTTAGTCGAATGAATCGACTCCAGCACTTTTGGCGAACCGTTATTTTACAGGGAAGTAAGCAAACCAACACTTGTTGTTAAGCGGTTATAGGGGACAAACACAAAGACAAGTACTTACATACATACATATACATATGTGTGTGCGTGTGTATGTGTATATATATATATATATATATATATATATATACACATATATATATATTTTACTTGTTTCAGTGATTTGACTGCGGCCATGCTGGAGTACTGCCTTAACTCGAACAAATCGAGCCCAGGACTTGTTCTTTGTAAGCCAAGTACTTATTCTATCGGTGTCTTTTGCCGATCCGCTAAGTCACGGGGACGTAAACTCACCAACATCGGTGTCAAGCGATGGTGGGGGAACAAACAGACACACAAATACATACATACATTTGTGTGTATATATATATATATATATATATATATATATATATATATATATATATATATATATATATATATATATATATAGCTTCCGTTTACCAAATTAACTCACATGCCTTTGGTTGGCCGGAGATTATAGTAGACGACACTCACCGAAAGTACAACGCAGTGGTACTAAACTCAGAACCATGTGGTTGCGTAGCAAACTATTTAGCATACAGTCACGCTTGTGCTAAAGAATCAGACAACGTAATATTAGACGCAGAATGAAAGAAGTGGTCACAGCTATCATGCTTCTGTGCACAGGTTTGCTTGATCGTAGCTAAACAACCGCTACAACTTGATATCACGTAGAAAAGAAAAACTCTCTTAAATGCAGACATAAAGGAGACCTTTAAACACTTTCGTCAATAATTTTCATTCGATAAAATTAAACAAAAATCCATAACAAAATGTCTGTGAGAAATGTATATGTATGAAGAACATCTCTCTCTCTCTTTCTTTCTCTCTTTCTCTCTCTCTTTCTCTCTCTCTCTCTCTCTTTCTCTCCTTCTCTCTCTCTTTCTCTCTCTCCCTTTCTTTATCGCCCTCTCTTTTTCTATCTCTTTCTTCCTCCCCCGCTCTCTTTCCTCATCTCATATTACTTTCCTATTCACACTCTCACACACACATTTCGTCATACACCCACGCACGTTCTCTCGCTTCTATCTATCTATCTATCTATCTAACATGTACATACAAACAAACATAGACACACGTATACAAACTCATATACACATCCATGCACCTATATATACACAGTATTTCTGTTGTTATCTACTTTCCTATCAACCTACATTTTTAAATCTATTTCTTTAATAATGTACTTTTGCTGAGTCATAAATTTTAGTACATTGTTGCAACACATTTATTTCTGTTGTCACTGTCACTTCTGAATTAAAAAAATAATTATTGCATAACAATATTTTTAGCAAGAAAGCCATCTCCAAGATTGGGGAAATCCACTTCAGGTAATTCGAAGAAGTCTACGTCGAATAATTCGGAGAACTCCACACACGCGCGCGCGCACAAAGCAGCTTGTCACTTTCAAGGTACTGAAAGTTTTCTCTTCCAGTTTCTTTCCTTTTAGTTTGAAAAGTATGCTCAAGGTAAGTCCGTTCAGACTCACCAGCCTTGCCACTCTCATCGGCTTTTCCATACATACACTAGAAGGCAGCACTTCCCTTCTTACTCTCACCTTTCTCTTTAAGAGGTACTCGGAGAAGCTGAGAGCTTGATCAAATTGGAAAACGTCTGCTTTTAACCTTTCAAACGAGTCCACTACATAAACCTTTTCGTCACAGCCTCTAACTGAAGAAAGATTTGCCTCCCTTTCCAGCCAAAGGAAGGTGGTACATCGATCTTTACAATAGGTTTGTGAGACAGCCAGATTCATCCTACACGTAACAGCAGCTGTTCGACACAAACCCACAAGTAGCTAATGTGCAGACATTAAATGGGTTCGTCTCTCTGCATGCATGCAGATAGGTCGACTTTTGGCATTAACTTGCTCGCAAAGCTTGTCTTGAACAGGTAAAGTCCACCTATTGTGCTGTTATGCCAAGTACTTTTGGAAGTTGTCCTTAGTCTCCAACCTGAAAGTTCCTCAGATTGTTCTCCGATGCCCAAAGTCAATCTCAGGCCATTATCGCTCATACCCTCAACTAACACTCTACAGCAATCTAGCGTTGTTTTTCTGCCACCGACCTTGTTCAGCTAGTATAGTTCTGTGAATGTCTACGACATTATAAATGCCAAACGTCCAATCTCGGTCTACGCTTGACCCATGATTGCAACTTGGTCAAGGAGAAGGGCTGTGGAAAGACGTGTTGCACGAAAGACGTCCACACCAGTTCGCCTTCCTTTTCGTCGTCGTCGTCAGCTCTTTCACCATGATTAAGATATGTTCGTCAGTATCACAGCATATTGGTGCGCCGTCAGAGGCGGCATCATCCCAAGTATTCCCAAGTATTCCCAAGTATTCCCAGCAGATGAATTTTCTGACCAGCGGAACCTGTCTCTTCCATAAGAAGTAGAAAAATATGTGAGCCAGATATCTTGTCAGATATTTCTTGGGACATGATGTGACGGTCAAGCGGTAGTACGCTGCCGAGGCAATGTGTACATTAATTACTTCCGCCTGACCTTTCCGGGAAAGTTACTTCTCAACACATTCCTGAGTGAGAAGGGTCACTCTATTCGCGACCTCTTACTATTTCCTTTCCACTTCGAGGTTTCATCTGTACCGTGCTCCAAGCACTTTTAGCGGGCCTTCAGTTAAGCGATAGAAATCACTGCCGGACAATCTGGACTTGCCTCTTCATATGTTTTGCTGCAAGTATATCGACTTGTCCCGGTTTATGTGTGCTCCTGTACATATACCTGGGCCTCTTTCAGTGCAGTGTCGATCGCTTCTATATCCAAAGTGTCCGACACTATTACAGTGACGTCGTTCGTGTTTTCAGACACAACTCGCCTCTGATCCAGTTTAAGCTGAATGTTCTACAAATTCTCCATCCTCCATAATATATTCCAGAGCTAAAACACATAGGTGTGGAGAGAGTGCTATTCTGATGGACAGAGCTGTCGATGCTGGATGGTTCCGAAAGGTGACTGTTTCATATGACTACCGAACAGAAGCCTACAAGGACCGGATTAGTATATCAGTTAAGTGACGATTGGCAGGAGAAATTGAAAAGATGCAAATGTTGCTGTTAGTGGTAGTGGTGTGCAGGTGTGTGTGTTTGTGTGTATGTTGGGGAGGGGCGTTAGATTTTAGCAAGAAACAAGCGATAGAAACAAATAGATTAGAGAAGAATTAGCAAGTAAATTCGAGAAGGAAATTAGGCAAGGCATCACAACCGATACGGGGAGAATGGCTATTGGCCGCTCCTTTAATGCGAAACACGAAGGTTGCGTTGTCAGAGCTAAGGCACATGTCTGGATATGGTAGGTATCTAATCAGTTTGGATCAAATTCTTACCAAAACTTCCGAAGCCTTTCCACAGATTCGACTTTAGTTACTTGGGAGCTGAAGCTGTCCTTAAAGCAACCGGTCTCGGCCCCGTTTTCAGAGGATGAAACACTGCAGTGCACAGCGGAATCTACTCAGAAGCAAAAGTAAATCGAAACCGTTTCGAATCACTTTATCATTTCTGCCAAGGGTGTCGTCTCTCATCTATTTTTGTACGAGCTGGCACTCAAGCCTCTATTACGACAGCTGGTATGACATCCCGTTCAAACTGTAGTATTATTATTATTATTATTATTATTATTATTATTATTATTATTATTATTATTAGTAGTAGTAGTAGTAGTAGTAGTAGTAGTAGTAGTTACAAGAGGAACGACAACTGTCAAATAAGTTGGAGTCTTTTTTGTTACATTTCTGTTGTGTGTCTTGAATAAGGTTATTTTAAAATAAGAGATGATGTAACATTCTTTAAATATACAAGCTGTCTGATCTGTCATTTATTGCCCCTCTCGCAGTTTTTCAGCATGGGGATTACTTGCTGTGCTATGACACGCACATCACACACACACACACACACACACACACACACACACACACGCACACACATACACACACACGCACGCACGCACGCACGCACACACACACACGCACACACACACAAATTGAATACGCGCACACATTCACACAACAGACGCACACCCATACTTGTACACACATTAGACACACACGCATATCAGATATAGAGACATACACACGCGCGCGCAAAGGCGACGTGATCACTTGAAAAGGCAAGAAATAGCAGTAAAATTTTATTTGAAAAAAATCACACTCCATTAGCTTAAAAAAAATGGAAGGGCTCACATTAAACAATGTAGTCCCACATATCCATTCCACACACACGCGCACACACGCAAAAGAAACGCGAAAGTCATGTTTGGAATCATTTTAATTGAATAGATATTTGATCTATGCAGTTAAGATTGACCAGGTGCGAAAACAACAATAACAACAACAGCAAAAGTAACAACAACATTGCACCCGTCACGCGTGCGTGCACACACACACACACAAGCGAACACGCATGTAAACACTCATACACATAAACACACACATACACATGCACACTTATACACATTCAAGCTCACGGGCGTGCACACACGCGCGCGCGTATACGTACACATTCAAGACTATAAGAAAACAATGCTTGTTATTACTTAGCAAACACTATTACAAAGCTTATACTATTTGCAAATGCGATTTTCGAGAAGTACGGAAGTTGTTGGCCGCACCGGTCCAACGTACTCACAGAGCAGCAAAACAGTTATGTGTCGGAGCGTCGTTGAACTGCTGAGTTATATATAAAAAAAAAACTGTTATCATGTGTAGAACAACTTCTTTGACTCAATAATTAGCCCTTTTGTTACCAAATTCCCGTTGAAATACATTGCCATTGATTCATTCAGTTTTAAAAACAATAAGAAATTTAATAAAATAACTTCGTCATTATTAATTTGGCGTTTGAAACAAATTTTCCGTAAATTTTCCATAAACAAATTATTTATGAATTCTCCAATTCTGAGTGAAGCGTTTAGACCCAACAGATTTCGTTTTAGAGTTATTTTGAAAGGATACAAATCCCAGATCCTTGTTTACGAACATTTCAAGGATGTCATATTTATAAGAGGCACCGTCAGGACGAAAATGTACTTGTACGACGTGTTTTATATAAGTATGACAATTGCAGCATATGTTAGCGCCATTTCTCATTTTATTTTTTAAAATATGTATCTACATATATATTAAGAACAATTAATGAGTCTATTTTCTGAAGGTAAGGGCTTATGTAGATGTGTTTGAAGGTTTATTAAACACAGGTGTGGATTATACGTGTATGAATGGGGGAAAACTTGTTTATAGGATTTCGATGGGAGATTTATATTTAAATCACTTTAAAATAGGAAGTACTTATTTTAGAATCAGGGGCAGTCCCAGGCGGTTAGTCATCGAAAGAGTTAAGACTACTGGCTGTTCATACTTGAAAGCAAAAGTACTTGTTCTCGGTCTGAGAAAAATATCATTCGAGTGTATCTGACGACATCTACAGATTTGTTGCGTGCCGGCAAAGGGTTTCTTCATTTATATTTGTTATTTTACTTGTTTTCAATCATTGAGTTGCAGTCATGTTAGGGCGCTGCCTTGAAGCGTTTAGTCAAACAGATCGACTCTTGTACGTAATATTTTAAATCTGATGCTTATTTTATCTGGGTTTTTTTTTGCCAAACCTCTAAATTTCGAACCAATACTGGTTGTAAAACAGTGTGTGTGTGCGCGCACGAGCGAGGGAACACATTCACACTCACGCACGCACATTATAGGTTAGTTATCCTAAGTCAGGTACAAAAAAAAAAAAAAAGGCACACTGTAAAAGATTTGAACAGGTACACTTTTATATAGCCGAGTAATATATTCCCGGTTATAGCATAGAACCCGTCAGACATGCAGGCCGGAAACATACACATACATCTACGCACGCCCACAACCACATACGCGCGCGCATACACACACACACACACACACACACACACACACACACACACACACACACACACACACACACACACACACACAGCGAACGCGATCATTTTCTTATACACTACCCCATCTCATTATTACTTAAAGAGAGAGCCTCCACGTGATCGTTCAGTTTGCTAGAAACAACAGCTAAACGTTTATCAAATACACACCTTACCTTCTTAGATAGTGGAGGCGCAGTGGCTCTATCTTCCTGTTTCTGTTGTGCCTGTAAGTCAAAGGGTCAGCCTTGTCACACTGTGTCACGCTGAATATCCCCGAGAACTACGTTTAGAGTGCATGTGTCTGTGGAGTGTTTAGCCATTTGCACGTTAATTTCACGAGCAGGCTGTTCCGTTGATCGGATCAACTGGAACCTTCGTCGTCGTAAGCGACGGAGTGCCAACAGCAACCTTCTTAGATACACTTTAATTCAAAAAGATAAACTTACGGTATAGTCACACGTCCACCGTCATAAACAAGGAAATAAAAATAGTGAATTACATAATATAATCCAACACAACGCTAAACAACTGAATGGTCACGGTTGGAATGCTTTTGATTATGGGTCAATTCTGTCAGGCTTGATTCAGGGTCAATCAACAACAGAAGCAGCCGTGAAACTTAACAACAACAGCAACAACAAATGTATACAAATTAGCTAAACTGCGGAAAAAAGAGTAGAACATGTCTAGGTACTAGCGAAGCTAGCTGGGAGGAGCGGTCTCCCCGGTCGTCGCTTTTATGGGGGTGGCACTTTCGGGTTTATTTTTATAAGTCTGTATCGAAATGGGCGGTGTTGGTGGTGGGGGTGGGGAGCACGCGTTCTAGCTATGTCACTGTGTTCAAACTATTATACAACAATCAATACAATTAACAAATGCATTTCGGAATGTGCAGTCTGGTCTTCAGCTAAGCGGAACAATGCGTCTGCTCAATCAGGGATTGCCCAGATGGTACACAACAACGTCAGCAACAACGGCAATGACGACGTATATACGTATATCAATATGTAATAATGCACACGAATATATATATATATATATATATATATATATATATATATATATATATATATATATATATATATCTGCTTTCGGTGCGGCCCCTTTATTAGACTATTTTTCTTAGTCATTGCCCGGTGATCGCCTTAAGCTTTAAGCTTATATAAAAAATACCATTATTATTATTTACACGATATATATATATAGTTAACATTTACAGAAAAACAAAAGACGAAGACAGGTGTATGAACAACAAGCAGGTGTATTAGTTTGACGCTCGGGTAAGTGAGAAAGTTTTTTTTATGTTTCGAGCCTACGCTCTTCAACTGAAAGGAATATGTGGAAATAAATACAGAGAGAATATATATAAAAAAAAACTTGTGGATTTAGCGATCAATCATGGCGACTGGTTGGGAAAAAATAGTTTGACAGGAGAACTAGGAAGAAGGGGAGATAATAAAGTACTGGTAATCCCAAAACGAAGGTGTGCATATATGCATATATATCTATATCTATCTATCTATCTATCTATCTATCTATCTATCTATCTATCTATCTATATATATATATATATATATATATATCCAAAAAAAGAAGAACAAACACAAAAAAAAAACAACGTGAGGACATGTTACATGTAAAGTATTGGCAGACGCCCAGGGAAGGAAAGACAGATGGTTTAACGTTTCGAGCAGACGCTCTTCTTCGGAAACAGAGGAAAGTCCAATAGAAGGGAAGACGGAGGAAGAAAATCACCAACAATTCACATGTGGTTACATTTTGAAATGACCGGAAGGGAATGGGTGAAGAAAACGTTCTTTCTAAGACAGGTAAGAGGAGGTATGTGTGTGTATGTGCGTGCGTGCAAATCTGTGTGTGTGCGTATGTGTAATTGCACGTTTGTGTGTATGTGTGTGTATGTGTTGTGTGTGGTTTTAGCAGTTTATATGTGTATGTGTGAGTGAACTTTGTGTCGCTTAATGTTGTAGGAAGAATTCAGTAGTAGGAGTGGCAGTTTTTGTGTAGATGTGTGTCTCTTCACATGTACGTAGAGGAATGGTCAGTAGAAAGGTGTTTGATTGGCAGTTTGAAGTATGTGTGTGCGTGTGTATGTACGTGTGTGCGTGTATGTATATGTTGTGTGTGTATATTTTGTGTGTAGTGTGTGCATGCATCTGTGTGTGCGTGATTGATGCATTGTGATTGAATTTGGTAGACAGAGACTGTGTGGAAACCCTTGTAATTATGCGCACATATGTATTTATGTACGTGTGTGTGTGTGTGTGTGTGTGTGTGTGTGTGTATTTGTCCCTCTCCACCGCATGACAACGAGTGTCTCTTTACGTCCCCGTAATTTAGCGGTTCGGTAAAACAGACGATACAACAAAGAGCAGAACATGCCCCGATAGCATCGAAACTAGCCGGGGGCGCAGCCCGCTTCGGTCGACGCTTTTATGGGGGCGGTACTGTTGGGTTTACTTCTATAAGTTTGTATAGAAATGGGTGGAGTTCGGTGAGGTAAGGGCGCCACACGTTCTAGCTATGTTGTTGTGTTCAAACTATTATACAACGATCAATGCATTTAATAAACGGGGGCGTGAAGTGACACCAGTTGTCAAAACAAATGAGTACAGGAAAGGATTTATAGGGCTTAACCTTTCGAGGTAGTGCCCCGGCATGACCGCAGTTCAATGAGTGAAACGAGTACAAGATTTAAAGTCAAAATGTTTTTGCACATATCTTTACATAGAAGCATACATACATACATACATACATACATACATACATACATACATACATACATACATACATGCATACATACATAGTACATAAATACATACATACATACATACATAACTATATACATACATGAGCCTTGGATCTAGGTTAGAAACCGGTACTTTCTCTATTGGCAAAAAATCTTGAAATAAAACTGAATAATGACATGTATGTATGTATGTATGTAGGTTATGCCTGTAATTCAAAGGGTCAGCCTTGTCACACTGTGTCACGCTGAATATCTCCGAGAACTACGTTAAGGGTACACTTGTCTGTGGAGTACTCAGCCACTTGCACGTTAATTTCACGAGCAGGCTGTTCCGTTGATCGGACCAACTGTAACCCTCGACGTCGTAAGCGACGGAGTGCCAACAACATGTACGTATGTATATATGTATGTAGGTAGGTAGGTAGGTACGTACGCATAAATATACATTATATACAGAGTGTTCAGGCTAAATTTGACGATTTTTGTCTTTTTTTTTTTTGCAAGAACAGCTTGATGTACTGGTGAACAGTCAACGGCGTTGGAGAGCATAAAGATTAAAGTTGTAGCTGAAGAAAAGTTAGCTGACATGGAGGACTGGAAGCCATCAGAACATTAGTTTCAAATTTTCGGCTTCAAGGCACAAAACACAAGGCCAGCTATTTCGTGGAAGCGGGTAAGTCGATTACATCGATTGGTACTTATTTTATCGATCCCGACCTTGGTGGAATTGAAACTCAGAACGTAAAGACGGCCGAAATGCCGCTAAGCGTTTTGGCCGGCGTGCTAACGATTCTGCCAACTCATCGCCTTAAGCCATCTGAATATTGGAAAAGGGTTAATTGTGTCATGATGATTCGCGCCGGCTATCAAAATGCCAACATCATGACTGATGCTCAATGTTCTGCAAACTTTGCAAAGGCTGTAAGGCGTAACATGAACACGGAGACAACGAAGTCGTGGTCAACAAAAAGCGACACAGCAGGCTATCCGATTGCGTTCGCTCGCCGGAGTTTATCCAACAACTGCTGAATAGGACTTTAGGCTCCATTCAGACGGCTATATGAAACTACTGAAGACTGCGGTCAAACCCTGGCTGGGGATGGAAGGCCATATGTGTGGCAGCAGGATTCAGCCCATTGTCATATTTTCGGAAAGGGTCAGAAACAGTAGTTGGCTTCAATAACTCCATTTTCTGGTCGACTATTTCACTTGATTATAATCCTTTGGGTTACTATATGTGGATCGCGGTCGAGAAAGACACCAACCACTTTGCCTGCTACATTAAGGCCGAGCTAGTTGACAAGATCAAGGCGGTGTTCGCTCTTCTCAGGGACACAGTGAGGGATGCAAGCGCTAGGTTTCGGAACTGTCTTGAGGTTGTGGTGGTGGAACCTGAAGGCGCTGCTTTGAGTAAACTGTTATGTTATCTCCCAGTCATAATCTAATCTAGTTGATATTGCTTGTTTTTCAAAATGATTTTATTTGTATTATTTATATATTGTTTTATTTTCCTTTTATTCAAACTGTCACATTTAGTCCGAACGTCTTATATATATATACATATATATATATATATATATATATATATATATATATATATATATATATATATATATATATATATATATACATATAAAATCACCTAAAAAAAATCATTATTAAACAGGAACCAGGTTTCGGATTTAACAAATTCTTACCATTTGTCTATTCCTCATCAGCCTGATTTGTAATGTAGCAGCAATTATCAGAATCGTATACATAGTTGCCCACCGCCATGGGTGCGCGTGCATATGGTTCTGCTAATTACAGCTTAATGGTAAAGTTCAAAAGTCTTCGTTTTGGCGCGCTAATTCCAGGAATATATCCGCAGAAACTATTTACTGCGTCGAATATATTCAGTATGAGAACATGAGTAATGGGTAAATATTATTATAAGATCTGGTAATTAGTCATATATTAATATATTAATTAATATCGATTAATTATCAGGGGGCCAGCACATTTAAAGAATCAAAGAGATTCAGAAATATTATCTGCAATCTCAGGGGATTAAGGTACATTTAAAAAAATAACGTCGACCACTAACGTGGACAATTAATTTTTTTAGGTGATTTTAAATGTCTTGCCCGCTCACGTTTTTGGTATGCTGCTATATTTCATGTTGAGAACTTTTTAGGTCTTAATAGACACAAAATGTGATCTATTTCTAGCGCATTAATTGTCCACGTTAGTGGTCGACGTTATTTTTTAAAATGTACCTTAATCCCCTGAGATTGCAGATAATATTTCTGAATCTCTTTGATTCTTTAAATGTGCTGGCCCCCTGATAATTAATCGATATTAATTAATATATTAATATATGACTAATTACCAGATCTTATAATAATATTTACCCATTATATATACATATATATATATTTATATATATACATATATATATATTTATATATATACATATATTTATATTTATATATATATATATATATATATATATATATATATATATATATATATATATAGAGAGAGAGAGAGAGAGAGAGAGAGAGAAAGAGAGAGGTAGCTAAATAGATAGATAGATAGATATACATACACACACACACACACACACACACATATATATATCTACATATACATACATATACATATATATGTGTGTATGTATACGTATGTATGTATGTATGTATGTATGTACGTATGGATGTATCTAAGGCAAATATACAAGTGTATTTGCATATAAATATATGTGTACATACACAGTCAATAAGTACACTCATCCACCCACACAGATCATTCATGAAGGTGGTGATTTTAATGAATGAAAATTTACCTCTTAGTAGGTAAATATTAGTTCATGATTTTTGTGTTTCCTTTTAACTATGGCATTCAGAACACAACCACCTACACGAATGATCAAAATTCATGTTATTGGGTCACTTCAGCTATTTCCTTGCGCTCACCTTTTTTATGTATTGCTCGCATTACATACTGATGACTATGTATTATTCTTTCTATTTAAAGTCACAAGATACTTGAGATCTAAAATTTTCTGATTTATAGGCGTAATCGTGGCTGCGTGGTAATAGGCTTGTTTCCCTATCACATGGTTCCGGGTTCAGTTTCACTGCGTGGCTCACTGCCCGAGTATCTTCTACTATAGTCTCGGGCTGTTCAAAGCCTTGTGTATGAATTTGGTAGATGGGAATTGAAACAAAGCCGTCGTATATATACTGTAATGCCTCGACATACGAGTTAATTTGTTCACGGAGGTTGCTCGTAAAACGAAAAATCGTAAAGTAGAGCAATCATTTCCCATAATATCAATGTTATAAATCGTAATTCCTCCCTAGAAAATTATTTTACCTATAAAATTTATATTACTCATAAATAAATAGCAATAAAAAAACAGTAGATTGTAGAATGTCAAGATCATTTCTAATAAAAAATATTAATTGTATAATTGTTCTCTGAATCACTTTAACTCGCACTAGACTCGCGCACACCATGACTTGTAGACGCGAACACCGATTCACAAGCACTCGTAGACGGACTTGTAGATTTCTTTTTTAAAAAACAAATCTCGAGTTGCTTGATTAGAAGAAGCTTTTATCCGCCCTCTATAAAATTTGTCACAAATGTTCTACACAGTTATACCGCCATCGTGCATTTTTACAATTTCATACTTCGTTTCCAAAGTGATGGCTTTTCGTTTCTTTTAACACCCATCAGTATCCGTTGTACACTTTCGTTTAAATATATTGGACGGGTTTAAAAAATGCCGAAAATAATAATGTAAATGCAGCTGTGTAGACACGTCAGAACCAGTGTTGTCACATGTTGCAACGTTGCCACATACACAAGATGGCTTCGGCGTCTCGTAAAGCGGATCTTCGTAAAGTGAGGTATTACTGTATTTATATGTGTGTTTACTGATGTATATATATATATATATGTGCGTGTGTGTATGTGTCTGTCTGTGTCTGTATTTGTCCACCCACCGACGCTTGACAACGCTTGATAACATGTTATATAACCTCTCACCGAGGAAGGAGTAAAACCGAATATGGACACTGCCATGCGACCTGCGCATATCGCGCGACTTCCGGCCTGATGAGAGCAGGTCGCGACGACCAATCAGAGAGTAAGCGCGACCGATGCCGACAACCCAGAAATCGGGCATCGACGAAATGACCGGCGACCACGTACTATAATGAGCGACTGACACTGACGCAATCCTCAGCGACGATGGCGCCTAGGTGGGAAGTAGTGAAATGATTATACTTTACGATGGCGATGAGTGGCCTACCCGTTTAACTCTGGGCAGTTTCAAGGCTCTAATAGTAATAGTAGTTATTACCATGAAAGTAATATCGCCACCGTTAGGATGTTTTCGAATTATAAGTTCGTGGTTAAATAATAATAATAATAATAATAATTATTATTATTTATAATATAGGCACAAGGCCTGAAATTTGTGAGGAGGGGACTAATCGATTCAAATTTTGCCACAAGGGCAGTAATATGGGGGAAAGGGGTTAAGTCGATTACTTCAAACCCAGTGTTTAACTGGTAGTTATTTTATTGACCCCGAAAGGATAAAGGCAGTGTCGACCTCGGTGGAATTTGAACTCAGAACGTAGTGACAGACGAAATCCCGCCAAACATTTCGCCCAGAGTGCTAACGATTCTGCCAGCTCACTGCATTAATAATAATAATAATAATAATAATAATAATAATAATAATAATAATAATAATAATAATAATAATAATAATAATAATACTTTCTACTATAGGTACAAGGCCTGAAACACCGGGAAGGGAGCCAGTCGACTAGATCGGCTCCAGGACACAACTGATACTTGATTTATCGATCCCTAAAGGATGAAAAGCAAAGTCAGCGTCGGCGGAATTTGAACTCAGAATGTAAGGACGGGCCAAATGTCGTTAAGTATTTTGCCCGGCAGGCTAACGATTCTGCCAGCTCGCCGCCTTAATGATAATGATAAACCTTTATACTAAAGGCACAAGGCTGAATAATAATAATAATAACAACAACAACAACAACAACAACAACAACAACAACAACAAAAAAAAAACCTAAAAAATAAATGGAATGAGATGAATTTAGATAATTCGGAATATATTTAAGACTTGCGCATCGTACCCAAGATAAATTGTTCAGAACTATTGAGTAGGTCTTTAAGGATTCGATCCAATGCATTATTCTACTTTTCTAAAGATTTTCATCTTTTCTATGTTATTGCACAAGCCTTTTTTACATTGTTTAGATTTTAAATAACAAAGGGCAAGAAAAAGATTCAATTTCTAATATAATATATTACAGATGAGATACACTATTTTGCCGCAGTTAACCTATGGGTGTTTCTATTGTATTTATTTTAAAAATTGCTGTCTATAAAGTCTGACATTTTATATTTTATCTTTTACTTGTTTCAATCAGTGTGAAGGCGCAATGGCCCAGTGGTTAGGGCAGCGGACTCGCGGTCGTAGGATCACGGTTTTGATTCCCAGACCAAGCGTTGTGAGGTGACGGAGAAAGCGATTCCGCCAGCTTCTCCGCACCTGGAGAAGCAAGTCCATGCCATCCAACTGCGTCGTTGGGCGCTGGACGGACGGACTGGTTAAATTGCTCGGAGTTTGGTTCGGTCTGGACCTCCAGATGGACAAAAACTGGGACGATGTAACGAGCAAGGTAACTACTCTCGCTCAGAAATGAGTCGAGAGAAAGCTATCCCTGAAAGGTCGGGCAGAGGTGGCTAACGCGTATATCGCGTCTGTCATCCACTATCGCTTGACTGTCGTGCCTTGTCCTGGCTACCGTCTGATTACGCTGGAGCGTATACTCTTCCGCTTCTTGTGGAAGGGACGCGTCCCGATGGTCAGGAGGTCTATTTGCTGTCAACTCCCGCTAAGTGGTGGTCTAAGCATGCCGTGATTGATTATGCGCAGACATGCGCTTTGGCTACGACATCACCAGTGCTTCCTTGATGGTGAACAGGTATGGTAGCCGTTCGACAGACAGGTACTTCCGCAGCTAGTTTCTTTAACGGACCAGCAGTCCTGGGTAAAACAAAGACCAAGGGGGGAGCATTTGGAAAGTGGAATGTCTTCAAGCGCTCACAGCCCTCAGTCAACGGGATACTGCATTAGGTGGAATGTCCACTTTAACTTTTTATAGAAGATTATTGGAGGAAAAGTACGACGACGTTCTTGGGGAGACCTTAGGCGTCGAAGATCAACTAGCCGCTCTTTTGCAGAGAACTTTCGACCCGGGACCGATAGATAATTTCCAAAAATCTCAGGCCTGGCAGTGGTGCCGGAGAGCTTTGCCTGTTCGACATAAACTTTACAGGCACGGAAGTGCCGTCACCCAAGTATGTCCGAGATGCGCGCAGGACGACGAGACGGTCCTACATGCACTCGTCCTGTACCCGAGCATTGCTGACCTGTGGGTTTATGTCGAACACCTGCTGTCACGTGTGGGACGGATCCAGCTGTCAACTGAATCCATCGTGAAGATCGCTCCACCCACATTCTTTAACCGAGAAGGAAAAGCTGTGTTTATATGCCTGGTGGTCTTGGCGAAAGAGTTTGTATGGCGGACGAGATTGAAAGGGCTGAAGACAAACCCTTTTCTCTTTGGCCAATCCTTGATCAATAAGGAAAGGAAAATAAGAGTATAGAGGGAAGTGTTGTCTTATAGCCAATTTGCTGAAAGGTGGGTGAAAGTGGCGAGAACGGGCCTGCCCTGAGCATACGCCTGTAGTTAAAAAGGAAAGGAAAAAAGGTACCTGTTCCAAAAGTTAGGGTACCCGTGGGTTTTTTATGGGGTTTTTCCATGAGCAGCCCTCGAATGTCTCCTCCCTATTGAGGATCACGCATTGTTGATTTTTAAAATTTTTGTTGGTCTTGTTTACGCGCAAAACCCTCACAACAACACACACTCACACACATATACACACACATTCCTGATTTTGTCCTGTATTGTCCATAATGCTTTTCTTAATGTAATCCCTTGTGGTTAATAAAGAAATCATTATTATTATTATTATTTTCATTTTTATTTCATTTATTTTATTTTATTTTTTTAATTTTCATTTTTATTTTTTTATTTTTTTATTTTTCATTTTTTAAATATTTTTGGCACCTAGCACGGATTATTTCACTTGGGGAATTTCGCTTCGATGATCTTAGTTGACACTGCTGACATTACCAACACAAACACCACCATACTACCATGTGTGTGTGAGCGAAGATAGTTTAGTTATCTTGTACCTGTTTCAGTCATTTGACTACAGCCATGCTGGGGCACCGCCTTGAAGAGTTTTAGTCGAACAAACTGACCCCAGGACTTTTCTTTTTTTAAGCCTAGTACTTATTCTATCGATATTGCTGAACTGCTAAGTTACGGGTATATAAACACACCAACGCCGGTTGTCAAACGGTGATAGGTACAAGCACAGACACAGAAACACATACACATAGATACATACATATATATCGACGGGATTCCTTCAGGTTCCTTCTACCAAGTCCACTCACAAAGCTTTGCTTGGCCCGAGGCTATAAAAGAAGACACTTACCCAAGTTGCCACGCAGTGAGACTGAACTCAGAACCAAGTGGTTGGGAAGCAAGCTTCCTACCACACAGCCGCGCCTATTTATTCTACTTTAATTCACGTTTTCTCTAGATTTTTAATACAGGTGTATTTGAGAGTTATCAGAGAATACGTGAAAATCCTTCCATAGGATATACGAAGCAGGTAAAGAATTACTGGAATGGAATTCCCCCAATTTAAACTGCCTTATAGATGAGAAAGCTTCAACAACAGGTATCTTGCGTTACCTGCAAAAATGGCTGTCATAATCCTTGTTTC
>NC_142935.1:53593602-53598602 GCF_046866305.1 Octopus bimaculoides
TGCAATGTCCTGTACCCAGATATGCACCTATACATACAGGTGGATGTCGGCATGCACATACCTGTACGTATATATGCATATACTCATTTACTATTTGTTTATATTTATATATATATATATATATATATATATATGTGTGTGTGTGTGTGTGTGTGTGTGTGTGTGTGTGTGTGTGTGTGTGTGTGTGTGTGTATGTGTGTGTGTGTACGCGTATATGTATTATGTGAATGTATGTATATATGTATGTAAGTATGTTTCCATGATGGATCCCTCCTCTTTTTTTTCTTCGTAATAGTGGTGGGGTTAGCCAAGTTATTCCCGCTTCCATGACACGGTGAAAGAGTTGGTATGACGTAACCAATGGCAGAGTTCCCAACTAATTCGACAAGGGAACGTGACCTTTAACTCTAAGTACCCAAATTTATAGAGTATATTTGTGTGTTTATATATGTGTTTTGCCTGTATGTATGTATGTATGTATGTATGTATGTATGTATAAATGTATTTATGTGTATATTTTCATTGCATATATCAATACTTATGTGTTTGAGCGTGCGCGTGTATATGACATCCCCCCCTTCCCCACCTCTTCTTCGTAATGATTCTGGGACCAATTGAAGTAGGAAAGCTATTCCCACTTCTATGACATGGTGAAGGAATTGGTGAGACCATCTCATAAGGGAACATGACCTTTCACTTCAAGCACCCAAATTTAACACACACTGTATACACACATGCATATACATGCACACATAGACATACACACACACACACCTATACACACACAGACACACACACATACACGCACGCACATATACACACACATACATGCACACGCATAGGTACTCACAAACGTGAGCATATAGGTACTCATATTCATATACGTACACATCCATATAAGAATAAGCACTCAGTGGGTAGGATGGGGCGTGACGAGTAGAAAGGAAGAAATGAAAGACGGTGAAAGAAATACATTAGTAATAATAATAATAATGATAATAATAATGCCAATAATAATAATAATAATAATAATAATAATAATATTGATAAAGATGAAGTATGAATATATATATATATATATATATATATATATATATATATTACAAATTAAAAAGGTAAAGGTTTATCAATTTATTAATTTATTAATAAATCAACAATTAATAATTTTTACCAAGCCCTTCGGTATGTAAGCACCATTATCGGTGGAGAACTTATTTAAAAGTTCATATACATTTATAAACATAATTAAGGGATCAGCAAATAATTGCTTCACCACATACCGAAGTTCAGAAATAGCAGCTAAAAAAGCTGAGACTCCTGGAGTCTCAGCTTTTTTAGCTGCTATTTCTGAACTTCGGTGTGTGGTGAAGCAAATATTTGCTGATCCCTTAATTATGTTTATAAATATATATATATATATATATATATATATATATATATATATATATATATATATATATATATGTGTGTGTGTGTGTATGTATGTATGTATGTATGTATGTATGTATGCATGTATGTATATGCACATATATGTATAATTATGTTTATATATATATATATATATATATATATATATATATATATATATATATACACATACACATGTGTGTGTATGTGTGTGCGTGTGTGTGTATATGTGAATGGGAAGAAAAACACATAACAAAGAAAAAAGAGAAGGGAAGGAAAAAGAAAGAAAGAACGAAAGAAAGGAAGGAAATGGTAATTATAAGCGTAGAGATATAGATAGTAAGAAAGAAAGAAGTGCAGAAGAAACAAACAAAATAAAAACCAAATGAGAGTGAGGAAAAAGAAAAGGAAAAAGAATTTAATTGCAAGTTTAATATTTATGATATTTCAGTCTTGAAAAATTGTCATCTGGTTCACTAGAAAATTCGAACTTAAGAAATCTGCAGCACTATTGATCCAGAAAATTAATGTCAATCACAGAGAATTATTTTTGTTCATTAATTGTAGTTATACCAGAAGCTTTTAGTAAAGTGATTAAAAAAAAAAACAGGAAATTTTCAAAATCCTCTTGAGAAAAGAATTCTCTCTCTCTCTACATACAAACTACTGACCACCTACAAACCCAACGAAATCACCTGATGGCTCTTATATTTCATGACAGAATAACTTCCTTTTTGTGCACTTTGTGGAAAATAAAGAATTAACAGTAATAACGTCAGTGAAAAATAAATATTAAGTAAATTGCCTTTACATATTTATCACTATCAGTTACAAGCCCGATATCACAAAATGCGTCTGAATAAACATCACTGGACAGCAAATAGAGACTCGGACATTGCTTAGAAGATATTTTTCATTTCTAACCTTGTATATGGTACGCACTAGGGATTTTGACCTTTAAATTTTGGGAAAGAAAATGCGGATTATACTCGAGGATTTACGGTATATTATCTAATGAATCCTAGTGTCTTAATTGAAGACGATAAGATTTGATTTCAGAGATATTTGGCAGCTACTTCAAGCATATCGAACAACCATATTGAGGTTCCTTTTATTGGTTCGAGATAGATGATAGTGATGGCCTTAGATGTTTTCAAGTGTATATATATGATGTCAACTGGCTTTAAAGTGTTTCAGTTTTTAAATTTTTCCATTGCTTTTATACTGTCTGAAGGAAGGAAGTAATCAAGATAGTGGTGGAGGATATAAATTTTTTGTCCCGTTTATCTGTCTTCACTGTGAGTTTTTGCACGAATGATTTTCGAAAAACGTCTAATAATAGGTTTTGCATGGCGTAGCAATTTGAGTATTTCATTTGCGATAGATAATTTTATATGGGGCATGGTGTGGCTGTTGCTGTTGTCAATATTGATGCTAAATATTTTACTTAAATTTTTACAATTAGTTTTCTGGTTTGTTTCAGAAATAAATGCATCGTAGTTTTCTGAAATTCCATGAGTCATTTATGTTCTTCTTTCTTTGTTTATTTGTTTGATGCTGAGATTTTGTGTCCTATTTTATGAGGCTGTCTATTTCTAGTAGTAGTAATAATGGTAGCAGCAGCAGTAGTAGTAGTAGTAGCAACAACAACAGTAGCAACTGCAGCAGTAGAAGAAGAAGAAGAAGAAGAAGAAGAAGAGATAACAATCCTTTCTGCTAAAGGCACAAGGCCTGAAAGGGGGAATCATTTACATCGACCCCAGAATTCGAACTCAGAACGTAAGGACAGACGAAATACCGTTAAGCATTTCGCCCGGCGTGCTAACGATTCTGCCAGCGCGCCGCCTTACACAATAATAATAATAATAATAATAATAATAATAATAATAATAATAATAATAATAATGTCTTGGTATAAAAGATGGGTTACAGCAAATATTCTGCTTAATACCACAGATTTGCTTGTCAGTTGTTTGACCTTAACCAGTTGAACATGTCCCTTGGTGGCTGACGATATGTGCATCTCTGATCATGAGCAGAAATAGTGGGGGAGCATCATAGCCATATGTTGAGGGGAATTCTTTGGGGTCTGAATAATTCACTTTTGGAAACATGGGTGTTTTACTCAACGTCCTTAAACAAACCTTATTCAGAGACTTTTTGAGCGGGATGGGCTTCTCGACCTGAAGAAAATTCTAACTGGGCCCCACCTGCGAGGTCATGCGCTGTTTCTCTTGATATGAGATCACCATGTCGCGCACATATGGTTGTGATGCATGTGCCTGGTGTAACCTTATCAGACGGGTAGTCATGATGGGTATACTGGGCTTCGTATATCTTACCCCAGTATCACTTTGAAGGCATGCACTGCTCTGTCACTCAATAATAATAATAATAATAATAATAATAATAATAATAATAATAATAATAATAATAATAATAATACAGGTTAGAACCGGGAGGATTAAAACCAAATTCGAACAAGAAGACGAGAATTGAAATAGGATGTATTCTGAATTTTATAATCACAGATGCTAGTAGTCACCAAGCGAAGCAAAAGGACAAATGAATGTGATGTAGAGTTGGGGTAGTAGATGAAGCTTCGAGTGTTGTTGCGTAACTTGATGTGGACATGTGAAACACTTTGCGGCGTGACATTTGCAAATAACTTTTTAAACAAATGTCAGAGCAAGAGGATTTATGCTTCACCAACAAAGAGACAACAAATTTTACATGGAAACTAACAGAACACAGTAATAAATGAATTGCCTATCAAATCTATTCTTGAAATAAGAGCTTACTAGTGAATTTCGGTGCTTTTTATTTTTTTAAACTAGTAGTTTGGTCTATCCGTATACAGTTCCCTGTGTACTATTTAGCAAATCGCTCACATATTTACACCAGTCTCTGTTACACAAACGTAGTCTCTCGTTTCTGTCATTTCTACCGCAAATACAGTATTTTCTACTCCTTGGATTCGTTGTGGTTTTCGTGTCACTTCCACAACGACGCTCCCAGCCTGCTTTCTTTGTTTTTTCTTCTTTGTTTTTTCAGTCCTGTATCAACTAGTATGCCGAACCCTTTCTTCCTAGAATGCTGGCCCTTGGAATTCACTTCTGTGAACCTGCTTTTCCTGCAGCCGTCGATTTGAAATTGTTCAAGAGGAACATTAGCGATGTCAATCTCACCAGTCTCGGAAAGCCTGCGAATGCGAAAGACATAGTCCCTTCTTTCAAACCAAACCAATGAAATAACAATTTAAGTAATATAATTCACACCTTCACACACACACACACACACACACACACACACACACACACACACACACACACACACACACACACACACACGCGTATATATATTTGTGTATGTGTGTATGTGTATGTGTATGTGAGAGTTTGTGTGTGTACGTATGTGTCTCTTTTATTTTTTAAGTATTATAAAATCTTCCACTGAGGAGGGACCCGGTTTCTAACAAAGATACAAGGCCCCATCTTTGGGATGTAGTTAACACAGACAAATTTACATTAGGAACTTGAGAACAGTCTTGCATAGTTTTACTGTTCCACACACGTATGTATGTATGTATGTAT
>NC_142935.1:53606102-53641102 GCF_046866305.1 Octopus bimaculoides
TCTTTTTTTTTCGTTTTGATTTGAGGGAAATTTATTTGCTATTTTAGCAAACAGAGCAACCACATAAGGGCAATAGTCTTTCTTTTCTTTTCTTTTCTTTTCGCGCTTTGTATCTCCTGCTGACATTTATGTCTCCTGATGTATTTCATTATCTCTGTCCTTGTCTCTGTTTCTGTCTGTTAGTTTCACTATCTCTCTCATCATTCTCTTTCCCTTTTTCTGTTTCCAACTCTTTGTTTCTCTCTCGAACTCTCTCTTTTTCTCCCTTTCCAGCAGTATCTTTCTCTTTCTTAATCGCAATGGCTTTTCCTCCCATTTTCTCACTCCCTTGCTTCTTCTCTCTCTCTCTCTTTCTCTTTAACTGTTTCTTTCTCTGAGTCGGAACTATTTTCTCTCTCTCTCTCTCTCTCTCTCTCTCTCTCTCTCTCTCTCTCTCCCTAATCTCACTTGTCTGACTCTTTCTTTTACCGTATACGAGACTCTATGTCTCCCTTCGTTCTTCACTTTCACCAGATATTTCTCTCTATCCATCCAACTGTCTGCCTGTTTGTCTCTCTGTATATATCACCGTCTCCGTCTATCTTTCTCTTTCTCCCCTTCTCTTTCTCTCTCTTCGTCTCTTCACATGTCTTTTTGCCATTTCTATCTTCTTTAGATGTGTCATTGTCCCTTATTTTTGCTCCCCTCTACCGCTCTCCCACGCCGCTGGTTCTTGTTCTACATATTTCTTCTGAAAGTCTTTAGACTTTAAGTGTTCGGTCATTATAATCAAAGATTGTTTAAACCTTAGTAGGTCACTAGGACACACACTCACACGCAAAGAGAGAAAGAGAAGGAGACAGACAGACAGAATGAGAGAGACGCCGCAGCTTCAAGCACTCTTCCACTTACTACTCGCGCAATAGTTTGAATATTACGTATGTATAACAATTACATACGTAAATGTAAATTGGTGTCAAACATTCTCACTAAATATGTCAATTGTTTCCACTGCTTAAATTGTGATTCAGGCAATGGAATCGTACGAACCCGTAACCTTTTATATATTTTACACTGCTACTGTTGTTGTTTAACACTAGGTCGACCTTGGCTGAACAGACCTGTGAAGGACGTTCCACTCAAGATCATTCCGTCTTTTTTATCCCATGTTTCCTTCTTTTTTCAAGTCGTTTGGGTATAATTTGAGGGATTAAGTGATCTCATAGTGAATATCCCGTTAGTTAGTATACCTTAATATTTTTGTTGTTAGGACGGCAAGCTGGTAGAATCGTTAGCACGCTGGGTGAAATGCTTAGCGGTATTTCGTCTGTCTTTACGTTTTGAGTTCAAATTCCGTTGAGGTCGACTTCGCCTTTCATCCTTTCGGGGTCAATAAATTAAGTGCCAGTTGCGTACTGGAGTTCTAATCGACTGGCTCCGCCCCACCAAAATTTCGGGCCTTGTGCCTAGAGGAGAAAAGAATCGTTTGCACGCCGGCTGAGTGCTTAGTGGCATTTCGTCCGTCTTTACATTCTGACTTCAAAATCCGCTGAGGTTGACTTTACCTTTCATCCTTTCGGGGTCGATAAAATAAGTACCAGTTGAATTCTGGGCTCGATGTAATCGATCTAACCCCTTCCCTGAAACTGCTGAACTTGTGCCAGAATTCGAAACAAATATTTTTATTGTTGCTTAGAAAGACGGTGAGCTGACAGAATCGTTAGCACGGCAGACAAGATGCTTAGCAGCGTTTCTTCTGGCTTTTCGCGTTCTGAGTTCAAATTCCGCCATACGAGCAATAAGGTGAGGTAGTGTGAGAGCATACGCCGTTACAGAACATTGCAGCATTCACTATTTGTTGGTATACTCCAGGTCTTTCTAAATAACCCATCGAACAGAATCCCAGTCAGTCCCCATCTCCGCGACCTACGCCTTCATCTTTCATCCTATATGGCACGTGATCAACCAACACAAACCGTCAACCCAGCCGGGTCCTCAGTGAAGAGAACACTGTAAGCAGGGTCTGACTCAGAAAATCGAGCAGCATGGCCAAACAGTCTGAACCGGTGTTCCCGAATGATGGAAGTAACAGGACGCATCCTAGTTTCTGAGTAAAGTCGTTGGTTGGATACGAAATCTGACTGATGGAAACCCATAATCCTGCGAAGTGTCCTTGTACCAAAAGAGTTCAGGCGGCTCCTAAGAGTCCAAGTCTCACATCTGTAGAGCAGGACAAGGAGGACCAGAGATTTAAAGACCCGAACCTTTGTCTTCTTGCTTAGAAAATGGTAGCGCCATACACTCTTGTCCGATGAGTCCACAGCACCAGCTCGTCCAAGTCTTTTCAGGACTTCAGATTTGCAGCTAATGCCAGTATGCATCTCGCTGCTGAGATAAGTGAAGCGGTCAACAACTTCAACATTCTCACCCACAACAAAGACAGACGAAGTGAAGTCCTCCAAGAAGCCAACAAAAGACAGGATCTATATCTTAACCCAAGAGACTTTAAGGTGAAGTGGTTCCGCTTTCTCACTCAGTGAAAGGAGAACACTCCTTAAGACATCCAGAGACTCAGCAAGAATAACTGTGTCATCAGCAAAATCTAGGTCTGTAATCCTAGGTTCACCAATGAGTGCACAACTCGATCGAAACGCAATTTGGTCAAGTATCCAAACCACGCTATCATTGAACAGAGTAGGAATCAAGAGACAACCTTGATGGACCCTAAATCTAACTGAGGAAAAGTGCAGGAGTGGCTGTGTGGTAAGTAGCTTGCTTACCAACCACATGGTTCCGAGTTCAGTCCCACTGCTTGGGACTTTGGGCAAGTGTCTTCTACTATAGCCTCGGGCCGACCAAAGCCTTGTGAGTGGATTTGGTAGACAGAAACTGAAAGAAGCCCGTCGTATATATGTATATATATATGTATATATATGTGTGTGTTTGTGTGTCTGTGTTTGTCCCCCCAACATCGCTTGACAACCGATGCTGGTGTGTTTACGTCTCCGTAACTTAGTGGTTCGGCAAAAATGACCGATAGAATAAGTACTAGGCTTACAAAGAATAAGTCCTAGGGTCGATTTGCTCGACTAAAGGCGGTCCGCCAGCATGGCTGCAGTCAAATGACTGAAACAAGTAAAAGTCAAATGTTGAGCTCTCACTCCAAACTGCACTGACTTTTCCAATGTACAAAGAAGGTCATCATCACCTCGATCAGTAGAGGAGGTATGCCTCACAGCTCCACAATCCTCGAAAGCACATCCCAGTCTACCGAGTCAAGAGGAAGAGATGGACTGCAAGCAGCTCTTGTCAAAAACTCTGCTTGCATTCAATGAGTACACGAAGAAGGAGTCTTCACAGCGCTGAGCAGAGCGATTCCTATATAGGCAGCACGTAAGCAAAAAGAGGAATGAAAATAAGCTGAAATAAATTGAATTAATCTTTCGTAATATCAGTTTTGGAAATTCGCCTGCCTTCTTACAAAATTCATATGGTGCTTGTCGTTGGTCTCCTACTGACTGTTCCGGTGTACAAGGTCATCGTGTGTGTGTGTGTGTGTGTGTGTGTGTGTGTGTGTGTGTGTGTGTGTGTGTGCGCGTGCGTGCGCGCGTGCATGTGTGCGGGCGCGTATATATGTGTGCATTCATATCAATAATTCGTCCTTGTGCATATGCATGTGCATGTGCGTATGTGAAACTACATTGTTTAATGTGCCCTTACCTAAAGTAAGACGACAGGGCATAATTTTGTAATTTGAGGGAAATTTTGTTACTATTTCTAACAAATCTAGCGATCGAGCTGAAGCTTTTTATCACTGTTTCGAAATAAGCCTGATTCTTGTGGTTACGCCGCAGACCAGCCGTTATCGAACAGACTCACTATAAAAGGCCTTCCGCTTGTGACTTTTATTTCTTTTTGCATATCAGGAATGACATTGGAGAATATTCCGTGTATTTAAGAAGGTCGGCTGTGATTTCATGAACATTAGGCTGTTCTATCCAGCAGGTCGACCGATCATGTAGAAGTACCATTGCTGAACAACGAGACCAGCAGGTATACATGATGTCACCTTAATTTTTACGCAATAATACAGAAAATCTCTCTCTCTCTCTCTCTCTCACTCCGTTACACACAGACACACACACATATACAAAGACGATTTATGTATGTATTATATGAAATATAAGAATAATATATGTATGTGTATATATACATACATACATACATGCATACATTGTTGTTGTTGTTGTTGTTGGCACTCCATCGCTTACGACGTCGAGGGTTCCATTTGATCCGATCAACGGAACAGCCTGCTCGTGAAATTAACGTGCAAGTGGCTGAGCACTCCACAGACACGTGTACCCTTAACGTAGTTCTCGGAGATATTCAACGTGACACAGTGTAACAAGGCTGACTCTATGAATTACAGGCACAACAGAAACAGGAAGTAAGAGTGAGAGAAAGTTGTGGTGAAAGAGTACAGCAGGATTCGACACCATCCCCTGCCAGATCCTCGTGGAGCTTTAGGTGTTTTCGCTCAATAAACACTCACAACGCCCGGTCTGAAAATCGAAACCGCGAACCTATGACCGCGAGTCCGCTGCCCTAACCACTGGGTCATTGCGCCCCCACACATACATACATACATACATACATACATACATACACATGCACGCACACATAAATACTCATACACAGAGGGGGAAAAATTCCTCCCAGAGGGCGACGTTTCTCTTAGTTTTGAATAATTAAATTATTGTACTATTAACACTATTATTCTCTCAAACAAAGGTTTTTGCAATTGATGTAATTTTTCTTTAAATAAGTAAAATGCATTGTTCGTATCCCCTTTGTGATTTTAATTTGTAGATTTGCTTGGCTTGTTCCTTATTGTCTTTGCTGAATACCAATTTTATATAACCCCACAAATTCCGAAAATAACGAATAAGCAAACCTATCTAATTCTATCTTGTGTGTTTCAAATCGCTAAACCAGACATTTAAAATAGAACACACACAACGTCACACCCTTCTCGTTACCCTATCTCTTTTATCATTTATGGTATGTTGTATGTGTGTGTTCATCCAAATTTCGTAATGTCTTTTCAGAATTTCTACTTTGGTTATTTTTATTATTTTCTGTCATCCTACTCAACACATCTGTCTCTCTCTCCCTATACATGCATACTCACGCGCGCACACACACACACACACACACACACACACACACACGCACGCATCTCCAAATGATTTTGGTAACAATTTTCGAAGTTAACCCATTAGATTTCAATCATAATGTGTTGCAGACCAACGAATGTACATGAAAAATTGCAAGAGTAAATTTTCTCAGGGTCTTCCTGCTGTTATACGTAAAGTTCCGAAGCACAATTTTCTGACTGTGCTCAACTAGGTCAATCTGACGAACACAAATTTTATCATTTCGAAACCAACAAAAATGGTACCAAAGCAAAGGACTGTCTTGAAAATCAGCTATTACGTCTAAATACAATATTCTAGAAGAGAATCAGCCAACTCTAGACATTTTTAGCCCCAAATGGAAGCAAATCACAGATTGATTACATGATTATCAACCGTAAATGGATTAACAATACAAAACACAGTAGAACTACCTTCTTATCATCTGATTGGCACAATGTGTCTGTGAGAATTCGTCTAAGACTTTATGCCAGCAAAAGTAACTTGAAGAGAAGCTCATCTTACGGTTGGTCTGCTCTGAATAAAAATCCGGAAATTCGAAATAAATTTGCCGTCTCTGTTCAGAATCGATTTGCTGTTTTTCAAGAGGAAAACAATACAAACTTACCAAACAGCACTAAACAGCGAGGAAACAGCATCAGATAACATCTCTCATAAACCTAAGGTACGGAAACGAAAATGAAACAGCTTAAGTTCGTCCGTCAAACGATCTATCTATCTATCTATCTATCTATCTATCTATCTATCTATCTATCTATCTATCTATCTATCTGTCTGTCGTTCAATCTATCTATCTATCTATCTATCTATCTATCTATCTATCTATCTATCTATCTATCTATCTATCTATCTATCTATTTATCTATCTCTCTATCTATCTGTCTGTCTGTCTGTCATCTCCATCCACTATTTGTGGGATGGCCATTGGAGTAGACTCCTCAGGTACCGCCTCAATAGAATCTTATCATAAGCCAAAAGTCAGTAAATTTTCCGGCTGGATCCGAAGCATGACCAATTTTAGTTATGGATATTATACAACTGTCTCGTTCCTGGTCGGCTGCAAGGTCTTCTGCTGGTTGGCAGGAGAATCCGTCTTGCGATACTTTCCGCTTTGTTAGAGTCGCAAAGTTGCTCGTTTGAAAGATTCAGCAACGACGCTTGAAAATAACGAAACCTATAAGAGAGCGAAATTATCTCTTGTTGAAGTCAATGAAAAAGATCAAGCTGAATAACTATAAGATCGATTAAATCAGAAATGCAGCCGACAGCAAGAAATCTGCCGTTGCATGGAATACAGTAAATGAAATCAGTGAAAGTAAGAAGTGAAATATTTCCAGACAAAGAGCTTGAAGTAAGCGAGAGAAAACTGAATTATAGAAGAAGCACTCTGAAGATCTTCTAGGTAAACCTCCAAAAATTACTGAAGGCAGTATCAATCCAGTCTTTCTGCAATTCTATATAAAGAGCGGTTCTTTCACCATTGATGAACTTCAAGCTGCCCTCAAATCAATCTGGAATGATTTGCGGTCTGGATAGCATCTCTGGAATCTGGAAGAATTCAACAATGTGTTCCAGGAGGCTTGCAATGTTGTATACCAGCAACGAGCAATAGATAGCTGGAGTGAGGGGTGTATAATACTAGTGACTAAGAAAGGAGACTTGGGTTTTACGAAGAACTAACGTGACTTTACACTCAATGAAATTGCAGCTAAATTCAAACTTGATGCTACTGGAAAGAATCAGACCCAAGCTTGGGAAAATTCTTTGCAAGAATCAGAATGACTTTCGTCTAAATAGATCAACGATAGGACAAATAATTACAATCATGTGAATCATTAAAGGTGAGAAAGAAGATACAGAAACTGTTTTACTTTTCGAGAAAAAATTGGAAGCCAATTGCAAGCAATGGTGTATAACAGCTAATAGCTTTGTCGATATAATGATACCGTGATATATATATATATATATATATATATATATATATATATATATATATATATATATATATATATATATATATATATATATATAAACATAGCGATTTAGTACGTATTTAAGTCATAAATTTGGTGCGTATAGAGGAAGTTTGCTATAGTTGAATGCGACCTTGAAACTATGAATGTAATTGGATATGATAATGTAGACTGTGATAAAGAAGAATAAAAATGTTTTTAAGTGTGTTGGAGAGGACTAATGACCACAAGCTTAGATCTTTCAAACTAATTAACACTTCAGTAGCGAGGCAGCTATAACGAAGTCAATGATATCAAGCAGACAGACCACTTAGAAGAATTTTAACAATTAAATATTAGGTAATTGTTGTGAGACGATCTATCTATCTATCTGTCTCTCTCTCTCTCTCTCTCTATATATATATATATATATATATATATATATATATATACATTATTTATATATGTATATATATATATATATATATATATATATATGCATGTATGTATGTGTGTGCGTGTGTACACATGTGTGTCTGTGTATGTTCTTTTATGCTGAGAATGCTTAGTATTATGACGATGAGCAGGAAGAGGAATGTGAGGGGCGGTGTTTGAAGAGTGAGAAGGTGAAGGGGGGACATTGAAAAGTGAACGGCGTTGAAGAAAGACGATAATGAAATAATGCACGCGCATACGCATGCATGTATACATAGATACATACATACATACATACATACGTACATACGTACGTGTACGCACGTATGTATATATATATGGGCTCGAGGAGAAAAGGAAGGTAGAAGTAGAAGGTTGGTGGAAGAGAAGGGGGAAAGATGCAGGATGACGGCAGATGTGGTGGGGAGAGTGAAGTGAGGAAGAGGAAGGTCAAAGAGATGGTAAAGGTGGCGGCCAATGGTATGTGGGTTGGTGGCTCTATGTGTTACGTCATGTACTGCAATGGTGCTTTTGTTTCGTAGAACAAACGAAAGTACTATTTCATTATGTGTAATTAAATATGAGGATAAAAAGAAATAAAGAAACAAAGAGAACTATTAATTAAAATAATAGTTTCTAACATAGGCGCAATATCATATATGAGACGGCGGGAGTGCATGTATTGTTAGCGTACTGGTAGATTAGTTATAATATCAGATGAAATGTCCCATTCGTTTTAAGTTCTCGGTTCAATTGCCAAGGTCATTTTTTACCTTTCATTCTTCCGGGGGCGCTAAAGGAGCAAAATATCGAGTTCGATTTATTGTATCTAGAGGTAGACGGAATTACAATCGAAGAATAAGAGGCCCGTCCGATTAATTCACCTAATGTATATTTTATCGCTTCCTATCCTCACGAGAGAAGCGTCGTACTATCATGAATGCAGAAATTGTACAAAAGATGCATTTATATTTGCGGTTCGGATTGGTCCAAGTTAGCGAAATATTGGGGTGGGATGTGATGCTGTTGACTTTCTAATTTTCTGCCCCGTAGGGACATTTGTTTTTAAGGAGATTGTCTGATAGCTGTAGTGGATTTTCAACTTGTTGAAGATTTGACACTAAAAAATGGCACAAATGTATTGATACATCATGTGATCAATTGTACAAAGTGTCCATATATTACCTCCACAATTTGAAAACTTCAGAAAAATAAAAAAATAAAGGAATAACTCGGCAGGTTGCGTGGAACGAATGAAATCCACGTGGAAGTGTTCTGGTATTTCTAATTAAACTTTTCCGATTAACTCCCCTGAATTATTCTTATTTTTTCAGTTATTTTTCTGAATTTTTCAAATTGTAAAGGTAATTTACGGACAGCTCGTATTTTTGTTCCGTTGAGAAATTCATAGAAATTATGCCGTTTCAAAAACCAGGTTTTCTGAGTTTCACGTGTGTCTTTAACACAGCGTTTAACTACTTATAGTACACTCACATTTTCGTGCCTTTCTAAGCTAGAACGCCGCCCTCGTGTAACCTAACTTTTTCTTATAAACCTCAAGGTCATATAGAGATTGGCAAAGCTTGCTGATGCTGACATTGTCTGACAGATTCACGTCAGTAGGTGCAGCACTCTCACAGACATACACTTGTAAACAAAATCGACTTTTCTTACCTTCTGCGTGCTTTACTGAAAATATCATTTGTCTGGAATCTTGTTTTTGTATGTCATTGTCTTATAATAAACCTTGTCTTGTGCATTCCAATCTAAAATCTCAAACATATAATTTGTTGTATTTTGTTGCATTCTGTTATGCTGGAATTTGTAAACTTTTGACTGAAACATTTGGCTTCATTGTGTCTTTGGTGTGCATCATATTTTCCCTTTATCTATCGGAGCATAATGTCATGAGTTTTGTAATTATTTTGAATGAAATTGGATCCCATTAATATCTTTTCTTTGTAAGGGTCCTGTTTAGAAGAGCCATTAACGTGTCGATGAAATACCTTGTGGTATTTGTTCTTGTTCTTTATGTTTTTTAGTTCAAATCACGCTGAGGTCAACTTAGCTGTTTATCCTTTCCCCTCCGCTGCCGGTAAAATAAAATACCAGTCAAGAAGTGGAGTCGATTTAACCACACTAAGTTCCTCCCCTCGTACATAATCAATTTCGAAACGAACATTATTTTTATTCCTAGGAACTGGTGGAGGCCCGTGGCCTAGTGGTTAGGGTGTTGCACCCACGATTGTAAGATTGTAGTTCTGATTCCTGAACCGAGCATGGTGTTGCGTAGTTGAGCAAAACACTTCATTTCGTGTTGCTCCAGTCCACAGTGGTCGCGAGAATGAGTGATGTGGTGAAGTCGTGACGGGCATTGCAAATCGGCGATGAATGCCTAAAAAAGCAAACAGAAGGGAACTTCCGGACTGACGGGTCATAGCCCTACACTGATGTTGAGTATTACCTTTTATCCTATGACTCTGGTACGCGGGTAGAATCGCTACTGTGTTGAACAAAATGCTTTGCGGTATATAGTTACGGCCCTGGACATTCGGAGTTCAAATCTCATTGGAGCCTACTTTGGTTTTCATCCTTATTGGAGTTGGTATAATAAGTACCGGCGAAACACAGGAGCCGATATAATCGACCTTACCCTTCCCAACATTCCAAGCTTTGTACCTTATGAGAAATTTCTTTCTAGTGACCACTTTTTTGCTGATCTTCAAATTGGCCATTTCATCAGAAATCTTCTGAAATGAACGGGTTGTTATTTAGCAATAATGTAAAAAAATTCTTTCATTTAAAATATAAAACAAATCACAAATAAAATTAATTCTTAAACAATAGTTAAACAGGAATCACATTTGTTCGATGCATGAGAAAATAAATCGATATGATAATCGTAAGATTAGTAACCATGAAAACTGTTGTACCCACGTGAGAGATACGATCGAATGATCTACTGATTTCAAACGCAATAGCGAAATTTTCACCAAATTATTTCAAATGCACGAGATCATATTTAAGCGACATATGAGAGCAGATATCCAGAAGATCTCGATTTAAGGAAGCCGTACAAGTGGTCATTAATGTATGTGTGTACGTGTGGTATAGCTCACGTGTATGTATGGTTGATAACTGTGTGAATATATATATATATATATATATATATATATATATATATATATATATATATATATGCATACATATATTTGCGTGTGCGCGTGTGTATGTATGTATGTGTATATGTATATATATATATATATATATATATATATATATATATATATATATTGGAAAATTTTTCAGCCAGAACTGTATTGCTTCTATTTCGTATTCGGGTAGTATTGAAGTATACAGATTTACTACATCGAATGAGATAAAAAGAGAGTCTGTGCTGGCTTTGCTCGGGAGATGGTTTAAAACGTCTAAATGATTTTTAACGAAGCTCGGTATAAGTTTAAGAAGGGATTTTAAGAGTATGTCAGTAAAGTTACTGAATCTATGTATTTCACAGGACGAGCCTACCTCAATTGGTCTTAATCTGAGATTTTGGGGATATGGGTTATCAATAACCAATGAGATTGATCTTGTACTCTCTTCATATATTGCTTCAGTCTTGTGAGTTTTGGGGTGTCCGCGTTGGTTTTGCAGTCAAAACTTATTAAACAGTACTTTTCCCGTTAAATCCCTTTGGAACTGTTGGATTAAGGTAGTGAGTTTCTTCATTATTTTGGATTGTTGGTGATTATTAACCTTTTCATAATAAGTGTTGTCACGAAGAAGAGCTAGCGCAGTGTTTATATATAATTCCGAGTTCATAATAACTACAGCACTACTTTTATTAGCTTCTTTAATTACTATCATCATTGGCATCATTGATTTCTCATTTGTTTCGGCTAGTATTTGTTTTAAATTTTGGATACGGTTGTAAATCATAAGGAAAATTGGTTACAAAATCACAAAATTTTTCCAAAGTTTGGTTCCTATCTTTTGTCGGACTGCAGTTGCTTTTATTATGAAGCATTAATTCATCATTGATTTGTTTGTCAAATAATTCTCCTGTTATGCATAGTTTTCTACATTCCTAGACATCGTTCTGTGTTTCGCTTATGTTGGAGTTTTGTGATGCTCGGGTGAATTTTAGCCTTTTTGAGGGAGTTTTAAATTTTTTTACGTTGAATAGGCTTTGTTCGAGAGGTTTATAGTCTTCTGAATGTTACATTTGGCCCGTGCCATCGAGTGTCTTGGTTCCATCCACTGTGTTTAAAAATGAAATCCTCGGTTTTGGGCTTAAACTATGAGTATTCTTGTTGCCTGCTCTTCTATGCATCCTTGACCTATTATAAGTTCTTGGTCGTGGTCGATCCTGTATAGAATTGTCATAACGGTTGTAATTTTTGATGCGTAGTTTCATTTGTGGTTGTTTCTGTCTAAAGTGGTCATTATAGTTAAAATTTCCTGTGTATAGTGTCAACCACTTCGGAGGAGTGTTGCGTCTCGAACGAGAGAGGTTCCAGTTTCTTCCGATAATGTCTTTATCAATACATCTTTGAGAAATAGTATTTTGTCTTGAGGAGAACGGATTAATAATGTTCCTGAAAGGGTTACTTCTTTGTTTCGATGCTCTGGAATTGGCATTATCAACTCTGTGTCTCTGATGATCGTTTAAGTTGCTTTTCCGATAAAGGCCTTGCTGTTTGCGTGCGGGGTTTGTGATGTTTCATTCTTTTCAAGATTGGATTTTCAGATTCATATTGTTCTTCAGATTTTACTTCATAATGACTAAACCAGTCATTACCTTTTCCCATTTTCGAGGAGAAATTACTTCTACATTCTCACAATTTTGTTTCCAGAGTTGGATGGTGTTGGTAAAAAGTTCCCCTTCAGCTTCCTTAACAATTACCACCTCCATCTATCCATTAACTGCATTCTTTTTTCACGCAGAATTTAAGTGAGTTGCTCAAAATCGCACTGCTGATGTAGTGTATAGGGCAATCTTGCTCAGCGATGTCTGCGGACGTATATGTTTACCAACAGCTGGGCTCGTTAGTCACCAGCAGAGCCACAAGTGTAAAGTATAATTTCATCTGAATACGCAATATTCTTAATGGTCAGTGATGGTTTTTCTCGGTCACGAGTGGACAGTCATCATATCAGATTACATGTACATACATACTTACATACATACATACATACGTATATATATATATATATATATATATATATATATATTACTCTTTTACTCTTTTACTTGTTTCAGTCTTTTGACTGTGGCCATGCTGGAGCACCGCCTTTTAGTCGAGCAAATCGACCCCAGGACTTATTCTTTAGAAGCCTAGTACTTATTCTATCGGTCTCTTTTGCCGAACCGCTAAGTTACGGGGACATAAATACACCAGCATCGGTTGTCAAGCGATGTTGGGGGGACAAACACACACATACAAACATACACACACACATACATATATATATACATATATACGACGGGCTTCTTTCAGTTTCCGTCTACCAAATCCACTCACAAGGCTTTGGTCGGCCCGAGGCTATATATATATATATATATATATACAATTAAACCTTGGGAGAGGCATTATGCCGGTAATAAACACACTCACTGGTTCAGTCCTTTATTAATTTATATAGTTTTTTGTTAAATTATTTCATTGCACTCTTGCAATCTCTTCAGTAACTTGTCTCTCCACTTCCATTTATTTTGAATATATGAACTGGCGTTGTTTTGGCGTTGTTTCGAAACTGTTTGGTATGAGCATGTGAGTGTGTGCAAGCTCGTATGTGTGCACGCTCATATGTGTGCACGCACTTATGTGTTCGTGCTTATATGTAAGTATGTGCGTCCATATGTGTGTTTGTAACAATTTCGTTTATATCAGATCAGATAGAGACTTTTTAATTAATTTATTTACGTTCATATTCCGCATCATATGTGTGAACAACACATGCAACCATGGGCAATTGTAAGGCCCTCATCTACGTGTATTTGGTGTTTAAAATTGGTTGCGTTTCAGTTATGAGGACCGACTCCTGTATTTGTCGCAACGATGCGTCACCGGGGTGTCTAGACAGGATTTCTATGTTAATTCTGTTCATGGTGGTGTACTGAACAGAATTAACATAGAAATCCTGTCTAGACACCCCGGTGACGCATCGTTGCGACAAATACAGGAGTCGGTCCTCATAACTGAAACGCAACCAATTTTAAACACCAAATACACGTAGATGAGGGCCTTACAATTGCCCATGGTTGCATGTGTTGTTCACACATATGATGCGGAATATGAACGTAAATAAATTAATTAAAAAGTCTCTATCTGATCTGATATAAACGAAATTGTTACAAACACACATATGGACGCACATACTTACATATAAGCACGAACACATAAGTGCGTGCACACATATGAGCGTGCACACATACGAGCTTGCACACACTCACATGCTCATACCAAACAGTTTCGAAACAACGCCAAAACAACGCCAGATCATATATTCAAAATAAATGGAAGTGGAGAGACAAGTTACTGAAGAGATTGCAAGAGTGCAATGAAATAATTTAACAAAAAACTATATAAATTAATAAAGGACTGAACCAGTGCGTGTGTTTATTACCGGCATAATGCCTCTCCCAAGGTTTAATTGTATTTCTTTCAACACACGTATCCACATCAAGAATCTTGCACACGAAATACACATACGAAATATATATATATATATATATATATATATATATATATATCCCAACCCCATCATCCCTATACATCCCAATCCCCCATCCCACACTCCCCATCCCACATAGCCCCACTCCCACATACCCCACCCCGCATTTCCATCCCACTCCCACATACTCCACTCCTACCCACAACCTCACCCCAAACCCACACCCCACCCTTGCATACCCCACCTGTCTTTTGTTTTTTGTAAATTCCAACTATATATATATATATATATATATATATATATATATATACACACACACACTTGTGTGTGTGTGTGTATACAGAATTTTAAAAAGAGCTACTAATAGTTTCATGCTGTAGCGATACAATAATTTGACAGATTTATATAACATGCTTTGTGCCTCCAAGCAATCTTTCAGAATCAGTGCATATTGTTAAGCCTATTTAAAAATCAGGACGACGATCTATGAGAAAACATGAGAAGAAAATTCTGTGTTGATCTTACTTATAGAGAAACAGTAAACTTCATATGTATGTGCGTGTCTGTATATATATATATATATATATATATAATATTCCTAGCAACGCTCGTACTTCATATACCCTCAATTATAATTGATAACAAATTTATATACATACATATATATATATATAGATAGATATACGTAACCTCTGCAGTAGATATAAAACGGTAAATTTAACTATTTCTCAGTAGAATGGACAACATGACGAACAAACGTAATCGATTTTCGAATCTTGTTGGCTTCTCATCAGGGTTGTCTACTTCAATTTGACCAATCCCTGCATAGGAAGCAGTCAATCTGTTAATACACACGAACAAATCCAGTAGTTACAGAGACCTGGTGCAACTATTTGCATATTGTAAGTGTTTAAACACATTATTCATTATCAGAAACCTTTCATCGGGGATCACAGTCCTCAAAGTATCGATGTACGATATGATATATATGATCTACGTAGTAGATAAATTAAGGGGAAATTTGACTACTTCTCCGAAGATTGAAAACGCGATGGACTGCTTTAATCGATTTTCGAACCTTATACACACTTATGTGTATGTGTGTGTGTATACATACATATATACACATATATATACATACATATATACATACACACACATGTATATATATATATAAATATATACACACACACACACACACACACACACACAGAAACAGAGGAGAGAGAAAAATGTGTGGGGTGAGGCTGTGTGCGTTTACACTGGTCAAAACAGACTTTGCGTTTATATTGTATCCCTTTATGTCCCGTAACTTAGCGTTTAGATAAATAGATCACATCATAACAGGCACCAGTCCAATATTTGTACTGAGGTTGGTATGAACCACTAAGCATGGGTCTGTTAATTTATCTTTTCGCCTAAGACTAGTAATAAAACAAAACAGTAAATGTGTGTGTGTGTGTGTGTGTGTGTGTGTATAAGTCCGAAACGCAGTACTTTCGAAGTTCCACTTTGTAACTTCTGTCTTTCTTAAAACGTCAACCGAAGAACATTAGCTGTGAACATCCTCTTGACTTGTATTATATTTTGTATTTCTTCTTGTTTTTTGTTAATTGATTTGCTTATCTCTCTCTCTCTCTCTCTCTATATATATATATATATATATATATATATATATATATATATATATATATATCTATCTATCTATCTATCTATCTATCTATCTATCTATCTATCTATCTATCAATCTATCTATCTATCTACCTATCTATCTTTTCGTATGCACACGCATGTATGTGTGCGCTTGTTGATTTGTCTGCGTTTGTTTATTATGTAAGTTTGTGTTAATTTTTGGATATGTGCTTACATGTGCGTGCGTGCGTGCGTGCGTGTGTATGTGAGCGTGTGTGTGTGTGTGTGTGTGTGTGTGCGTGTGTGTGTGCGTGTGTGTGTGTGTGTGTGTGTGTGTGCGTGCGTGCGTGTACTTGTGTTATTCGTTTTCCTATTCATCTTTTTCCTATCCGCTTATCTATCTTGCTATCTTCCGTTTATCTAACTGGTCCAAACTGGCTGAAACTGATACAAGAATAATATCTATTAGTATATTTACGTATATTTATATGCCTATTTCCTTGCGTATGTATGTATGTATGTATGTATGTATGTATGTATGTATGTATGTATGTATGTATGTATGTATGTATGTATGCATGCGTGTAGGTAGATAGATAGATAGATAGATACATACATACATACATACATACATACATACATACACACACACAAGCACATATCTGTATATCTATATCTGCTGGCATGCTGTTTATCTATGTATGTATGTATGTATCTAGCTATCTATCTATCTGTCTGTCTGTCTCTCTGTCTGTCTGTCTGTGTGTCTGCCTGTCTGTCTCTCTGACCATCTGTCTGTCTCTCTGTCTTCCTACGTACCTACCTATTTTACTATCCACGTACCTGTATATGCAGATATTCACCTGTGAACACATTGCGCATTGTGTAAGGATATTACGTTCTAAAGAATTTAAGGCGTAGAAAGTAAAAAAATAAATAAAATAAATAAGCAAAGAACAAAAGAAAGACAATGAATGAAAGAAAAGCATGTGAAAAAAATTAAACATGATTGATTAGATCGATCACTAGTATATTGGTAGAGTTGGTTTGCGGTAGCAACTGTAAAAGGCTGAAATATTTCAGACTAACGATCGTATGTGTACGCATGCGTGGTGTGTCTGGCAGACAATTTCTCTCAGCTGATAACTCTCTATCACTGTCTCTGCTTGATTTCCCGTCAAACTCTCTCTCTCTCTCTCTCATTCTCCCCCTCTCTCCCCTTCTCTCTCTTTCCATTTCAACACCACAAGTTCTTCGTTCTCCCGTTCCCTCATTTTTCATCGCTGTTTTTGCAGCGATGTCCATTGGGCTAACTCCAGGTCAGTTTGACCAGCAAGCAGTGCCTTGGCGTTTTGCTCACTCGTTCTAAGATGTCTTGCTGCCAACAAATTCACTCTCTTTCTCTATTATAGTTTACTTTTTTTTTTCTCATAATTTTCGTTTTTATGCTGATAATAATGTTATTATTATCAACATTACTTTATTCACAGCAAATCTCTATCTATCTATCTATCTATCTATCTATCTATCTATCTATCTATCTATCTATCTATCTATCTATCTATCTATCTAAGAAAATCGGCATTTGTTTTACATTTACTGCCGATTAGTTAATGCGCACATGCGTGGTTAATTTTTGAGAAATTAAGCATGTAATCTCGAGTCAGGTTTTTTCCTTGGCTCGTGTTTACACGCTAATCCGGATCTCTGCTGACGAAAGCCCCGGAGTTAGATATAATTTTATCTAGCTAAATAGCTTGAAACCATGGTACAGAGTATAGACTGGTAAAAATGTTTTTATTTTTCATTCTCTTTCGAAATTATCCCTATTTTTGTGGTATAGAGTTTTTTTGCTACTTTTTCTAGCGGGTAGATGTCCTATTATAGGCATCTCTATATTTTAAATGAATAATCTATCTATCTATCTATCTATCTATCTATCTATCTATCTATCTATCTATCTATCTATCTATCTATCTATCTATCTATCTCTATGGACAGACGGTAGACGTGTCGGCTCCGTAAGTTTTGCCTTTTTTATGTTTTAAAAAGTTTGTTTGTAAAGTTTATTTTATATAGAAAGTTGTATAACAACTTATAGACTCTCTGGTGCAAGTTTTTTGCAACGGAAATCTGCCCTGTGTGGCACATTTCCAGGTTTTAAAAATCAATTTCGGCTTTCTAGCCATTTTTATTTTGAGACGATGGCGTCTTCTAGCCATGAAAAATTTCGTCAAACGAACGCTGAATTTTGCAGTGTTTCGTTCGAAAAAGAATTTCCTAGTCTTCCTTCCTCACAGTTAAACGAGAGAATGGAGAAAAAGAAAGAAGAATTCACACACACAGATGCAAGTGTTAACTTGAAAGTTAACACCGCCACCACCACCAACAACAACAAAAACAAAACTGTAACCAAAGTTACAAAACAGAACACAGACGATGTCTCCAAAGTATCTGACGTCGACACCATTTCTGCTGACGCCATCATCACCACCACCACCAACAACAACGACAACAACAACAACAACAACAACAGCAGCAGCAGCAGCAGCAGCAACAGTTCAAATCAACCTTTGCTCTCTTCACCAGCAGCAAGCGAAAGAGAGGAAGGAAAAATGAATACAAGCCACAACACCACTGACACAGTCACAAATACCACATCTGCCACCAATACCAGTGCCAGCACCAGCAACAACAATAACAACGATAACAAAAACAAAAACTTTGCTGAAGCTTTTAAGCAAAGTGAAACTGTTGTGTCCTACACAACAAAAGAAATAATAGAAATGAGAAAATTAATCACCAAAGAAAGCGGTGAAATACACTTAAACATACCACAACACATATTAGAGGAAACAAGTAGAAAAACAATAATATATAAAATAATAAACACTAAAAATAGAAGGCCGGAACAGGCCAGTATAGACAAAATTCAAAAATGTTTGCAATCAATTTGGGATAAAAAATCATATATTACTTGGTATAGATTTGCACTTCGAAATGAAGAGTTGGCGAAGAGGTATTCAACGCTAACTCTTCACACACCAGAAATAACAATGTTACCCAGTTACCTTGGCCAAAAGGTAACAAAGGTAACAATAAAGCACGCACCTCCAACAATAGACACACTATGGTTGATATCGGCTATATGTGTCGACATGGACAACATAAACATACTTAAAATAAACGTTGGAGAAAGCAACTGGACGGGAAAAAACATACAAATCCTGTTCCACACAAACGAACAAGAAATTTTAAAAAATCCCACCATACATCCGTTTGGCAACAAATCAAAAGTTACATATAGTGGTAGAGGGCAGGCGGCCTCGCTCTTACTTATGCGACAGCGAGGCACACCTCAAAAAGGAGTGCCCGACTGCCCGAAAAACACAACAACAACAAGAACTAACTAAACACATAAAAAAAAGCCTTGCTGCCCACACCGCCATCCACACAAAAAACAACAAAAGCAACATTAACAACATCAACGGAAGAAAATACAACAAAAACTGCAAAATTAACAAAGAAGACGAAAAAAGAAAGGACAATACAAAAACTGATACCCCTTCCCCCACATCACTTACACCACAACCAAAAATTCAACAACCAACAACAACAAAAACAACAACACAACCACTTACACAAGCAAACACAGATCCATACAACATGCCCCTACCTCCTTCCGATTCCTCAGAGTTTTCATCTGAAGACGAGTCAAGTAATGAGGAATGAAAAATAGCCCAAAAAGGAAGGAGGAAGAGGAGCAAAAAAAGAAAAACGAACAACAACAAAGCAGGGAGATTCACATCTCCCGAAAACACTCCCAACTCCTACATGATAGACACCCATAATAACACACCAAAAACAATGCTAACAGCAATAGACACTACAAACATAGAGTTGATGAAATACATCAACTCTAAAACAAACATCACAAATAACGACATCAAAACAAACAACCACCCACGCACAACATCGCCAAAACACATTAAAATTTATCATGTGACACCAGCATTACACCACAAAATAAAATCCCTCTATCCCAACGCGGTAGGGGGATGTCAAAAATATTTGTGCAAGAAATTGTACAATAGCCTCCTTGGTGAAAAATCCAAGGAGGAAACAAAACTTTCGAACGGTAAGTAACTCACTGTTCCTTTTGTTTTGTGCTTTAAAGCACATATTTAAATAGAATCATGGCGAAGATTGGTTGTGTGAATGTGCGTGGCTTGGGGTCCCCTTGGAAACAAGGGTACCTCTTAAATGACATCAAGTCACACAATTTGGATATCATAGCCATTAGTGAGACCAGGCTCCATGAACCGCGGGCCCTAAAGTTCATGTTTGGCGGACAATTTAACATTTATTTTTCTCCCTGTCTGCCGAGGATGGGCGGTAGTGGCACGGCGGTTCTTTTTCGCAAGAGTCTGGATCTCGAAGTAAAGACGATATTCATAGACCCGGAGGGTAGACAGGTTGTGCTGGATGTCGACGGCAGCGATGGTTGCGCTTTTCGGTTGCTAGCAGTCTATGTTCCTCCTTTAACAGGTCGGTCGGATTTCTTTCGACGTCTAGAGGTATTCCTGGGAACGTCTCGTCCTTTACTTTTAGTGGGGGATTGGAATGCTACCTTGGACACGCATCTAGACTACGTAGGAAGAGACAACAATAGAAGAGGAAGCAAATGCCTCAGAGACCTGCTCAGACGCTTTCAACTGTCTGACAGGTACCGACTCGAACACCCAAATGTGCCAACGTGGACATGGAGTAACAGCATTGGGTCGTCGAGATCGTATCTAGATAGGATAGTATGTAGGACAATAGATAGAGATAGTTTAGGATGTCCACAATTCCACACAGTCAGCTACACGGATCACAAACTTGTAACGTGTACGCTAGACTTAGATAAGGCACATAGGCAGGGTCCCGGTTACTGGAAACTAAACGCGTCTTTCCCGTCGAGACAAGTTTTCAGAGACCGGATTACCACGTTAGTAAAGAGGGCCTTGACGGGAGCTATCATCAACAACAAATGGCGGTTTGCCCTCAAGAGAGCAGTAAAAGCAGAAGCAACTAGATATAGCAAGGCACTAGCCGTAGATAGAAACAGAGTAGAGGGAGAGCTAGTGAATAAGTTAGAGGAGGCATTAAGAAGCGGCATCGCAGCCGACGTTTTGGCGGCGAAATTGGCCCTCGATCAACATTTCAACGCCAAACACGAAGGATGTGCTGTCAGGGCAAGGATGCGTGCTCTAAGGAACGAAGGTGTTGGAGCCGCGCGAGAGGCCCAGTTGGCGGAGGCGCAGCGAGGCAACAGAGCCACCATCCGGTCTCTGGTAGATGAACAGGGGCGCGAATTGCTCGAGCCGAGCAAGATGTGCGAGGCCTTTCAGCGGCATTTTGCCCGACTGTTCGGGACGAGTGGCGAGCGAGAACGCAGGGTGGACTTCAGTGCCTACCTGCACAGCCTGCCACGACTCTCAGCAAGAGAGGCGGAGTGCTGCGAAGGTGCCATCACGGCGGCGGAAGTGAGGGACGCGATGGCGGGATGCTCGACGGACAAATCTCCGGGTTTGGATGGTCTGCTCTATGAGCTTTACAACTGTATGCCAGACTTGTTTGGAGACGTCTTGGCGGCGGTGTACTGCAACTGGCAACAGAACGGGAGCATTCCTGGTTTTGTGAGCCGAGGAGCCGTAATGCTGCTAAAGAAAGATCCAAACAAGGGGAATATCATAGATAACTTTAGGCCCATCACTCTGCTCAATGCAGACCTGAAAATTTTGGCCAAGGTGTTAGCCAAGCGGTTGGCGCTTGTCATCGAGAAACTGGTCGGCAAGGCGCAAACGTGCGCCGTGCCGGGCCGAAGCATCCATGACAACCTCCATCTGATGCGCTACATCATAGAACGGGTAGTTAAGGAACCTGGCATGGGTGGGGCCCTGATTAATTTGGATCAATCCAAAGCTTTCGATAGGGTAGACCATCAATACTTAGAGGCTGTCCTCACAGCGGCCGGCTTTGGACCCGTTTTCCGCGGCTGGATGGCTGCTTTGTACAAAGGCATCCGTTCGGTAGTTCGCGTCAATGGGCACCTATCAAGACCTTTCCACATTGCACGTTCGGTCCGTCAGGGAAGCCCCCTCTCGTCGCTTCTGTACGTATTGACTCTCGAGCCACTACTGCGGAAGCTGGCGACGCTGAGGGGCATCCCGCGAGAGTTGGGATGCGGGACGAGCGCGTCGGCATACGTGGACGACGTCACCGTCATAGCGTCTAGCCACGAGCACATCGAGCTTGTCGGCGAGACGCTGAAAGACTACGAAGCGGTGACGGGAGCGAAAATCAACCTGGATAAGTCGGTGGCTTTGCTGCTCGGCACCTGGAGAAGCAAGCCCATACCGTCCGGCAGCGCCTCAGTAGTGGGACGCTGGACGGACGGTCCGGTCAAGTTGCTCGGAGTCTGGTTCGGTCCGGACCTGCAAACGGAGAAGAACTGGGACGAGATAACGAGTAGGGTGGCCACTCTCTGCCGGCAATGGTCCGAGAGGAAGCTGTCCCTAAAAGGTAGGGCGGAGGTGGCGAACGCGTACATCGCGTCCGTCATCGAATACCGCTTGACCGTCGTGCCTTGTCCCGATCGCGCCATCACCGAAATGGAGCGCATCCTCTTCCGCTTTTTGTGGAAAGGAAGCGTTCCGATGGTGAGGCGATCCGTTTGTTGCCAACACCCGCTGAAAGGAAGGCTGGGCATGCCGTGGTTGATGATGCGCAGACATGCGCTGAGACTGCGACATCTCCGGCTCTACGTAGACGACGGTGAGCAGGTGTGGTCGCCGTTTGTGCGACGCGCTTTCCCGCAGCTCGTCTCCATGACCGAGCTGCAGTCGTGGATCAAAAAGAGGCCGAGGAATGGCGAATGGCACCGTGAGCGTCGCGTTGCTCTGCAACAACTTTGCCGTCCAGGGTCGACCTTGAGCGGCTGCATCACAACGAAGTCATTCTATAGGGGATTAGTGGAGGGCAGGTACGACGACGATCTCGGGGCGAACCTGGGCGTCGACGAGGAATACCTGACCCGCCTGTTCAGGACGACTTTCGGGCCGGGACCTATGGACAACTTCCAGGGATCCCTGGCCTGGCAGTGTTACCGAGAGGCGCTACCCGTTCGGGATAAGCTCTATAGACACGGCTCGCGAAATGCGGGGCCGACCTGCCCGAGATGCGGTCAGAGCGACGAAACCGTTCTGCACGCACTAGTGCAGTGTCCAACCATTTCGGAGCTGTGCGCTTATGTCGAACGACTGCTGTTACGTGTGGGACGAGTCGGTTTATCAACCGAGTCTATCGTCAATATCGTCATGCCTCCTTCCTTTAAACGGGAAGGAAGAGCTGTATTTATCGTACTTGTGGCTATGGCGAAAGAATGCATCTGGTGGACGCGTCTGAAAGGATTAGAGACAAATACTTTCCTCTCTGGTCAATTTCTCATCAACTTTTTCAAGTATCACTTGAAAAGGAAGGTGAGAGTAGAGAGGCAAGTGTTGTCTAGCAAATGTTTCGAAAAAAGATGGATACATGTAGCAAGAATGGCACGTATAAATGACGATGCCACCTTGACCATGATTCTATAAAACGTTTAAAATTTTGTAAACAGAGAGTTACTTACGTTTCTTGCATAAATAAAATGAATTTTATTTAACAAATTGTGACACTAAGGACCGAGGTTACCGTGGTCTTTTCCGTAGGTTTTTCTTTCCACGGATGACCTCCCCATTTATTGGGAAATTTTTGTAATATTTTCATTTTTTTTTTTTTTACATACCCCAAACGTTTTCTCGATGCCTTTTCATCGTCATCCCTATTTTATTTTTTTACTTTATTTTCGTCCCCATCGAAAAGAAAAACTCTACATTTGTATTTTGTCCCCTCTATGTTGAGCCCTATGTGGATAATAAAGAAACATATATATATATATATATATATATATATATATATATATAACTATCTATCTTTCCACGGATAAACCTCCCTATTTCTTGGGAACTTTTTGTATATATTTATCTTTCTTGTACATACCCCAAACGTCTTCGATTCCTTTTGAACGTTGTCCCTATTTTTTTCTTCTTTTTTTTTTCGCCCCCATCGAAAAGAAAAACTCTACATTGTATTTGTCCCATCTGTGTTCAGCCCTGTGTGGCTAATAAAGAAAGTTATCTATCTATCTATCTATCTATCTATCTATCTATCTATCTATCTATCTATCTTTCTTTCTTTTTTTCTTTCTATCTATCTATCTATCTATCTATGTGAGTGTATGTGTGCGCGTGCGTGATAGTGCGTGTGCATAAATTAATATAAGTATACATATACATTTGTGTCTGTATATGTCTGCGTACACACATGCATTCATACAGATATACATACAAACATAGATACATACATACATACATACATACACGCATACATACATACATACATTTATACAGATTTACAGCAATATTGGTATTATACTGAATATTGTGTACGTGTATATGTATGCATGATTGTATCGATGCATTATGATTGTATGTGTGTATATGTGTACGCACGTATGTATGCGAGCATACGTTTGTGTGCGAGCGAGAGTGCATGCGTGCGCGCGCGCGTTTAATTTCTGCTCGCCGAGGTCAAACCTTACCTTTCGTCCTTCCGGAGTCAATCATTGCTGTTGATGTAATCGATTAACTCCTTGCAAACTTACATGTTTTGTGCCTGTCATAAAAAAATGTCCTTCCAGGGTCGATAACATAAAGTATCGGTGTAGTAATGTTGTTCGGTGTAATCGAACTAAACCCCCTCTCCCCCAAAATCACTGGCCTTATGTCTAAATCAGAAGTTCTTCTGTCTAGCTTTGCTAATTCAGTTTTCGTCCAATCTACGAAAGCTGTTGATTAACTAACTAATGATAACGACCAAGTGTTTACAGCTTTCACCAGATTCGGACCATTTAGCTTTGACTTCATTAATTTCCTCATTATTCTGATGTGCTACTACTGTTTGCGATTGTAATCGAAAAGGAACAACTTCCGAGTGATCTCTACTAAATGTCGCCACTCTGTTATGTTCGTATGTCGAGCGAAGACGATGCTGCCTTTATCCTTTCTTCCTTTCTAGTCAGCACCGTGCATTTCTTACTCTTTCCTTCCTTACTATCAACCAGCGAACAAACTTGTCACTGCCACTGCAGTTACCCTATTTTCCGGTGTATAAGTCGCTATTTTTTACCTGCAAAATATTTTACCAAGGTCTCGCACAGAGAGACAAAATCAGAAATCACATAGTTGGGAAGCAAACTTCTTACCATACAGCCACGCTTGCATCTAATGCTTAAAGAAAGCTCAAAATCGAAAGGGATGGGAAAAATTGGTGGAAAATACAGGTTTTCCAACGGTAGAACTGTTATGATAACGACAACTTCACTTCATGTTCACAGATTAGAAAATAATTTTTAAAAAAAGAAAAAAAAACCTCAACCAGCAGTCATTAAAATGTCTAACAATACTCTGACAATGATTTAATCGACTGTGCCCTACCATCCTACCATTACACTCACCAAAATGACATTGTTGAGAATTCTTTACTTAAGCTCTGCTGAAAGATAAGATTAGTATATCAATGACAACATAAATACCTTGAAATTTTTATTTTCCATTCGGCTATTTTTGACCCACAGCTGGATGAAGTCTGAATATGTAGTTGTCGGCTTATCTCTGTTGGTTGTAGGCCTGCATGTCCACACTGACCATTCTACCCAGAAACGCAACGAAAGAGCTTGCAGCTGATTTAGACATACAACAAATGAGCCAGTATGTTGTTCCATATTTTGCTTTAATCCAAGAGTCTTCCATTTCTGCCATTTCACTGCTTTTAAACATCTATCTATCTATCTAAAGATTTTAAGGTAACTTCTATAATCTTCAGCATAAAGGTTTTGTAGGAAACATAGTGTAGCCACCATGTATTGACAGAGTATTTCTTAGTATATCGTCATTAATTTCCATTAATTTTTCCATACACAAGGAAAGATTTCTTTATTTGCTATAAGGATATACTGTAAATGAATTACTAGTGTTTAGGAGTGCAGGGCATATTGACATCACAATGGAAATCTTGATACGATGCAGAAAAGTCGGAACAACTAAGGAACAATTACTAAAAGATGAATGAATGCTGACCATTACAAACATTGTAATGGATGAGCCTGCCATAAAGAAGCCTGTGATATGATTCTTCGTTCTTGAATAATAGAATGTTTAGAGATGACAGGGAGAATTGCGAATATAAAAGAATTGATAGTAAGCAGTATAGCACACTCCCTTTGCTTTTTACAATACGCAAGACACCAACAATATTAACTATATAAAGGATATGGCATGGATATAAAAGCTCGGCAGAATAAAATCAATAATCTTCGTATGGATGACTAGAAGCTGTTTGCAATAAACGAAAATCAAACACAATGTAATGCAGAAATACATGAAGACATGCAATGTAGAATTAAAAATTGTAAAATTTTTATAATGAAACAAGGGAATGTTAAAGCGAGTAATAGGTTCAGATCACCTGATAAAGAATTAATACAAGTCGATACGATATCGCAAGACTCGAGAAGATAAAACGAAACTGGATATAAATGAATACATATTGTATATTTTGCAAATTAAGTCGTCACTCACCGAGAAAAAATAAAAGTGTTTAATCTTGTACGAAGGTTTATTCATTTTTATTAGAACAATCCATTCCCCAAAATTTATACCAGCAGCTGACAGGCGCAGGCATGGCTGTGTGGTAAGAAGCTTGCTTCCTAACCACATGGTTCCAGGTTCAGTCCCACTGCGTTGCACATTCTACTTTAAGCCTCGGGCCGACCAAAGCCCTGTGAGCGGATTTGTTCGACGGAAATTGAAGGAAGTCCGTCCTATATATATATATACATATATATATGTGTGTCTGTTTATGTGTGTGTCTTTTTGTTTATGTTTGTCCTCTCACCATCGCTTGACAACCGATGGTAGTGTGTTTACGCCCCCGTAAAATTAGCGGTTCGGCAAAAGACACTTATACAATAATTACTGGGGTCAATTTCTTCGACGAAAAAAAAAATCCCTATAAAGCGGTACTCCAGCATGGCCGCAGCCAAATGACTGAAACAAGTAAAAGAGTAAGAAAAAAAAAAAGAACTGATGTGGAAACATAAAGGTGGAAATATTGAAAGTAATAGAAATAAAATGAAAACAGAGATGAATGGAGTCTAAGAAGCTAGCAGAAGTGTTTTCTTAGTATTGATAAGCTTCAACTCTGCAAGACTAGTCTACGCTTTCAGTGGGGTTTCTACAGCTAGCCATGTGAAATTTAGAAACATTAGCGATTTGTCCCCGCAACCCACTGTTTTCTGATCTACAAGCACATGTTTATTTTAGTTTCATCCATCTTATTTTAAAAGTCACCCACCTTTTGACAAATATAGTGAAAAAGAGCACTGTTTTCTCCTATCCCCACTTTGGGATCTAAAGTTAGAAACGAAAAAGTCAATGAGAGCTGGACTGAATAGTCAAGTATTCGTTCTTTGTATTCGTCAAGTATTCGTTCTTTCACCCTTGTCCTCGAACTATTTCTCTCGCCATAGCCACCAGAAAGAAAAATGCATGTCCTGCCTGATTAAAGAAGGACGGTGGGATGATGTTTTCGATGAATTCATACTATAGCAGAATCCGCCTTACACGCGACAATTGCTGTTCAATTTGACGCCAGAAGTCAGCAATGCCTGACACTGAATGAGTGCATACGGGTCAGTTTCGTCGCTCTGCACTTGTTACAGGCAGTTCTCTCAGCCGGCACTTCGATACAGGTAGAACTTGTCTCGAACCAGTAGTGTCCCTCTCTAGCAATGGCAAGCTAAAATTTTTGAAAGGTATCTACATTAATCTCTGTCAGAAAAGTCCTTCGGAACAAGCTAGCTAGTTCGTTTTCGTCAGCCAGAGTTTTGCTGAAAATATCTTCACTCGGCAGCCTTACCGCTCCTTGGCTCACAGGACAGGAAATTCACCTGTTCCTGTGCCGGCTGAAGCAGACGTCTACTAGGAGGTCTCCGAACAAGTATGAGCAGATCGATCAAACCAGGAGATTTGCACATCATACCACCATCTGCATCTTACCTACTGTTACTGGGTTTTCTCTGCAGTCAGCGACTTTGACCGGGAGCTGCAACAGGTCATTCAGGTAGGTACTTTGGTCTTCTACCCTTTCTGGTCCACTACCCTTCACGAACAGCAAAGTGTTGCTGGAAAGCCGCATACATCTGCTTGAAATCAAGAAGTAGACGTCCATTCCGATCAGTCAAATATTTAATTGTCGCTTTGTTATCACATTGTACTTCAGCCATCCGAGCCCATCAAACGTCTTTCGTTTCTTGGAGCTTTACATAGAACTGATGACCTGCTTGGCTTTGATCTGATAACCCGCTTAGTTCTAACTTAACTTTTGTGCATTGCGGTGAAGAAAGATATTCGCCGCTTACATGTCGGTTGCGATGCCTTTTCTGATTGCTTCCTTTAATTAACTCCTCCTCTAATCTTATTTCTTTTAATATCGTTCCTTGTAAAATGAGAGGCGAAGTCAATAACAGCAAGATTTTACTTCAGAGCGTAAAAAAGATGTGACTAAATACAAGGTAACAAGGTTTTATAGCCTCGTTCAATGACGCTTCGACGGTCACTGATTGCTCATATGTATCTATGTGTCTGTGTTAGAATGTGCGAGCATGTGCATGGGAGAAAGAGAAGAAGAAGAAGAAGAAGAAGAAGAGAGAGAGAGAGAGAGAGAGTGTGTGTGTGTGTGTGTGTGTGTGTGTGTGTGTGCGTGTGTGTGTGTATGTATTTATATCTATATGTGTATATATACATTTTCCGTCGGGGGTTTATATGATCCAATATAGGACTATTTACCTTAGTCAATGCAAGGCGATCGCTTATAAGCTTTAAGCTTATAAAATATTAATACACACACACACACCTATGTGTGTGTGCGTCTGTCTGTATACACGTATACATTTTCTGTGTGTGTGTGTGTGTGTGTGTGTGTGCATATATATAATACATATAAATTTGATATTAGGTTTAGTATTTTCTTCGATATCTCCAACAACATCTCCGATCTCATTATTAGAACTCGTGTCGTACGGTAGGGAGAAGTTAGGAAAGAGTCTTGCAAACTGAGGAAAGGTTTCTATCATTGTCAATTGCCGTTGTCCTTGTTGTTATTTAGGTCAGCTCTATTCCAGGTGTTCAAGCCATATTCATTCTCTCTTAGTTTTTTTTTTTCGATCACAACTTAATCTAATCTATCCTTTTTTTTTTTTTCAAGATAGTAAATTAGTGACTGGAGGGAAAATTTGGTTATTCTTTCTCGCAACGCTTTGCAACCCTCTTATGCACGCATATGGCCAAAATAGGACTATGTACATGTAAACCTACATAGTTGACAAACAAATATCTCAATTTTACCTGTCCCTTTGTAGGTGTTTTTAAAAAATGAAGATCAACCTCAAACGATGTTTGGCCCTTATTGGAATCTCATCGGAGGTGCCAACATCACTTGACCAATCCCAGAGAAACACATCAGAAATGTCAACATCACTTGACCAGTCCCAGAGAAACACATCAAATGTAGGAGCTTCAGAAAACTGGAGTTATTGATTTGCATAACATTGTTTAACACTTTAATTCAATATCAGTCGGCTGTCAACAGGAAACCCAGTCCTTTTAGTATCAAGGTATGATATAGTATCTGTAAACCTATGTAGTAGACATAAAACAAGTCAGTTTTATGTCTACTACATAAGCATGTCACTTTTACCTGTCTCAATGTAGAAATGAAAAAAATGCTCACGTTGTTGTCGTCATTGTTGTTTCTTAGTTCAGGCCAGCCTTGATATATAATCAAAGGTGTTTCAAATGTTGCTATCCTGTCTTTTATCCCGACACAATTTGGGCTTACATTCTAAAGACACGACAAGGAGTACGAGAGTAGTCACACAAAAAGTCATGATTCAGGCGGATATTGGATTTAGGACGGATATTGGACAGGAAATGATGGAGAACATGAAAAAGAATTCATGGTTCTTCATCGTACCTCGAAAAATCTTATTTGATTAATATAATTGTGCCTGCACAGTTTGATAAGGTTTCTCTGTGGCATAACTGGCGCTAGTTCTTCCTATTTTACCTAAAACTCTTAGAAGCAAATACTAATTAAACTACTTCCTACACGCAACCCCCAGTTCAGTTAAATAAGATAGATGTTAATCTGGCTATACTGGCGTTAGCTATCACCAATTCGTGTTCCTGTCATCCTGTTATTAAAAGGCTGTTCTTCTCCACTTTTGGCTGTTTGTTGGCTATTTTCCACCTCCAGGGCTGATATTGAATATTTGTTAGCCATCACTATACATCTTGGCGATCCGCCGGGTTCTGGTCTTTTCACACGCCTCACCTGCTTTGTTGGCTCCTATCCATAGTGTTGGCTCCCATCTTGGGTACTGGCTGTTACTACTTTTACTGGCTGCTATTTTCATTTGAACTGCCCAATATTTTTTTTTTTTGCGTACGCTCACTCTCTCCACATAGCCATATCCAGTGACCAGTAAATAAACGCTTCTTCCCCCACCCTACTGGTGTCTAAGGTAACACAATAAAACCGTTGTCAAGTCGGTAACCATCAGCAACAAAACATTATTTATCGTGGCGATTGTTTATGGTATGGAGGTTGTGGTTATGCGGGAAGAGAAAGGGAAAAAAATGATGATAGTGAAAGACGAAGAAAACGACAGAAAGAAAAAAGGAGTGTGGTTGGAGAAAGGAGAAGAGGGAAAGTGAGAGAATGTAAAGAAAAGAAACCGAAGAAAGAGAAATAATATAGAATAGAGTAAATAATATTGAGAAGTAAATAAACTGAATATGCGAGAGGGAAAGCGACAAGGACATATAGAAAGAGATGGAGAGAGGGGTGAGACAGATTAAAAAATAAAATAAAAAATAAAATAAAAGAAGGCAAGTAAAAAGATAGATAGCAGGAAGTGTGGGAATGGTGCGAGAGGATGTTTATATGATATGTGTAGGTAGACATGGAGATCAAAGTAGCTAGCTTGCTAGATCGATGAAGAGATTTATCGATCAATTGATTGGCGGGTGAAACAGAATGAGAGAGTTGGCTGGCGAGATAGGTAGACATGCAGATGGGTGGATAGACATGCAGATGGATAAATATATATATATATATATATATATATATATATATATATATATATATAGATAGATAGATAGATAGATAGAGAGAGAGAGAGAGAGAGAGAGAGAGAGAGAGAGAGAGAGAGAGAGAGAGAAATAGGAAGGTAGGTAGGTAGATAAATATATATATATATATATATATATATATATATAGATAGATAGATAGATAGATAGATAGATAGATAGATAGTGAAAACAATGAAAGTTGTTGCTGTATGACCCCAGGTCTGACTGGCCGAAATGACCTACGAAAGGGTCTTCACGATCATCGTGTCTTGTATCTAGGACTACATTATTCAATGTTTCCATCCTTATTTTAAACTGTAAAATGTTAATTAGGAGAGATTTGGCTGATATTTTTAGTCAGATGAGTATGGAGAAAGATAGAGATAAAGTAAGAGCGATAAAAGAATTATATGTCAATGTATATGTATGTCTATCTATCTATCTATCTATCTATCTATCTATCTATCTATCTATCTATCTATCTATCTATCCATATATATATATACACATATATATATATATATATATATATATATATATATATATATATATATATGGGAGAGGTGGAAAGTGGAAGGCGGAAGTTCAGGAGAGAGTAAGGAAAGCAGAGAGAAATGAAATTCGAGAAAAACTGCTTAAAATAGAGAGGGGAAGAGAGAGATGTAAAGAGAGAGAGAGAGAGACATAGAAATTGGAGGAAAGAGAAAGATTTACACAAAATGCGTAAGATAAAACTGTCATGGCAGTCAGCCATTGACTAGTAACATGGTTTATTGATTACGGACGGAACAGTTTACAGACAGGAAGCCAAACTATCAAAGCGCATGTCTAACAGATAAAAACAACAGACATAAGCGAAACAGAGAGTTATTTTTATCATGTTGGTTCCTACTGGCAACCAGGTCACTCTCACTCGGAACTACCCGCCACCATCTTTCTTTCTGGTTTCCTTTTCCTCTTTTGTTATCGTCTGGTCTTTTCTTACCTTTTGTCGCACTTTCTTTCTCTTACTCCTCCTTCATTCCTCTTTTTCCTTCTTTCTTTCTCCCCCCCCCCCCTCCGCAGTTTACTTCGTACTTTCCTATTACTTTTCTTCCTGATATCATTCATAGTCTCTTTACTTCCTACATGTTTATCCGTTCTTGCTTTTTTTTCTTTTACTATTAAAATCTTTTTTTTTTCACGTTTTTTAAGCTCTTACTCTATTCCGCATTCGCTGCTGTTTTTAGAGGATACTGCTTTCGCAGTATATAAACAACTGTTTCTTCAACGACCAAAGATGTCTCACTATCACTCTCGACTGAGTTATTTTTCTGTTTCGACTAATTCAGTTCAGGAGACCTGTCGATGAAGTAGAACAACTGTAATATTGTAAGCTTGCCAAAAATGAGCAAAACAAGTATTTGTGGTGGGGTTGCCGCTGTGCATATGGGCTCATCTAAGACTGATTCCGGTAATATGCATCATGTTCGCTGAAACAATAGTCCTTGAATCAGGTTCAGATTCTCTCTGTCTCTCTGTCTCTCTCTCTATATATATATATATATATATGTGTGTGTGTGTGTGTGTGTGTGTCCCCTTACCTTCGAAACGCGGAGTAGATGGAACAGAGACAACTGACGAAGAGGTATACTCTTTATGTTGCATGTCTCGTTTCTCTGTTTTTTTTTCGTTGTTCGAATAAAGTTCGTTTTCTGTTTTTGTTTTTATGTTTTCGTTTCTCATTGTGTTTAACGGTTTTTTTTTTATTCCTGTACCTATATATGCATGTATGTATACATATAGATGTAGGTATGTACATATATGTATGGATATATGCATATATATATATATATATATATATAATTATGTGTATTTATATATATATATATATATATATATATATAGTTGGAATTTAGAAAAAACAAAAGTCGAAGACAGGTGTATAACAACAAACAGGTGTATTAGTTTAACGCTCGGGAAGATGAGAAAGTCTTTTACCTTTCGATCCTACGCTCTTCAACAGAAAGGAACATGAAAGAATAAACAGAGAGAGAATAAAAAAGAAAGCTTTAGTGGCTAGCGGTCGATCATGGCGGCTACCTAGATGGAGGTGGTCAGACAGGAAAGCTAGGAAGAAGAGGAGATAATAAAGTAGTGGTGATCCCAAAACGAAGGTGCGCGTGCGTATGTATGTGAGAGCGTGTAAGTGTGCGCGTGTGGATTGGGGCTGGTGACCTTGACGTGTGGGTGTGTGCATGTGTAGGTGTGTGGATGATGGTGTTGGTATTAACACACACACATATATATACATGTATGTATGTATGTATGTATGCATGCATAGACCCCTTTTGCTTATGAATGACGATTGGATTGCGCCTAGAAAGGTTCCTCTCTGAAGCACAAGTCCGGGCAAAGTTGTTTTATGGAAGACCAGCAGTCGCCCATCCATGCCAGTCATCCCTCTCCACGCCACCGGTGTTCTCTGAGAGAAAGACAAAGGCCGATACAACTTGGCACCACTAATATCGCAACTCATTTCTACAGCTGAGTAAATGGGATCAACGTGAAATAAAGTGTCTTACTCAAGAACACATCCCACAGCCCAGTCCGGGAATTGAACTCACTACCTCATGACTGTGAACCCGACGCTCTGACCACTGACCTATGCCATATATATGTGTGTGTGTGTGTGTGTGTGCATATGTATATATCTATGTGTGTATGTCTGTGTTTGTGTATGCTCGTCACCAGCACTTGACAACCTATGTCGGTTTGTTTACGTCCTGTAATCTAGCAGTTTAACAAATAGAGACCGGTAGAATAAATACCAGGTTCTGAAAAATGATAAGTACGAGGATCGATTTGTTCTACTAAACCAGTGGTTCTCAACCCCTTTGATTCTTCTTTTATTCGGGTAGACCCTTATAGCCATTCAATGTTTAAAATATGCTTGCTTACGAATCACATGATTCCGGGTTAAGTCCCACTGCGTGGAACCTTGGGCAAATGTCTTCTACTATAGCCTCGGGCCGACCAAAGCCTTGTGAGTGGAATTGGTAGACGGAAACTGAAAGAAGCCCGTCGTATATATGTATATATATATATATATATATATATATATATATATATATATATATATATATATATATATGTATGTATGTGCGTGTGTCTGTTTGTGTGTCTGTGTTTGTCCCCCCAACATCGCTTGACAACCGATGCTGGTGTGTTTAGGTCCCCGTAAATTAGCGGTTCGGCAAAAGAGACCGATGGACTAAGTACTAGGCTTACAAAGAATAAGTCCTGGGGTCGATTTGCTCGACTAAAGTCGGTGCTCCAGCATGGCCGCAGTCAAATGACTGAAACAAGTAAAAGAGTAAAAAGAGAGTATTATATTTTTATAATTAAATATTATTAGAAATTGTATGATAAAAAAAATTAAAACACTCTGTGTATTGTAGAAGTATAACCAATTTATTTCACATAACATTTAACGAATAAAATCTCATATAGACCTCCAAAGATCACATGGTCCCTGGTTGAAAAGCACTGGTCTAAACCAGTGGTTCTCAATTAAGATCCATATGACCCCTGAGGATCTGTATAAAATGTTTGGGGGTCCACACACCTAAACAGCAAATTGGGGATCCACAATAGTATTTTAGGTGTCAGTAAAAAAATATTGCTTTAGATGTATGTATTGGTATGTATTACAAGAAATAGCTAGGTTTCTTTCTCTAACGTTTTACATAGTTCAACCTACACAAGTTAATGTGTGTAAAACAAAATAGGAATTT
>NC_142935.1:53646102-53651102 GCF_046866305.1 Octopus bimaculoides
TGGAAGTATAGGATATATAAAGTCTTACTGTAGAACGAAGATGATAGAACGTCAGAAAAAAGGTAAAAGAGCAAATAGTATGTCGTCGGAAGAAATTGGAATTATAACAATAAAAAAATTCGTGAAGGTCAAAATCATAAATACAACTGTAAAAATGCAGTTGGACACAGGTAGTGACATTACTATTATAAACGAAAAAACGTAGAAATATGTCGGTAAGCCGAATTTAATTAAATCTAAAAAAAGTAGTGTATGGTGTTACAGGAAAAAAAATTATATTTTTTCTGTGAATTTGAATGTAATGTAACTTTTTGAGGTCAAACGAAAAAGGTTAAGATTTGTTGAAAGATTCACTTAACTTATTCGACACAGAATGGATGGTGCTATCTAAATTGTGGGATACACCCATAAGTGTTCTGTGTAGAAATGTATTTTGCTCAGTCAAAGGTTCAAATGGAGCCGAAGGATTGAGGCAAAAAGCAAAAAAGATTATTTCTATATGTTTTTGGAAGAACTGAGTTGCTGTACAAAAACAAAAGCTGAGATCGCAGTAAAGCAAAGTACAATACCTGTCTTTAGGCCCATACGGAATGTGCCCTTTGAGGCAGTAGACCAGGTTAACAAAGAACTGGAAAGACTGGGAAGTCCTAGTATAATTGAAAGGAATGACTGGGTAACACCAACGAGATGGGCGTACCATTATTACTAATTCCCTACATCTTTTTTCAACAATTTTTTCTTAGAAGTGTCATTTTATTTAGCAATAATATTTTTATTTGCCCCACCGCTCTTTTTTGAGTTTTTCAACAATTTAATATTTCTATCTCATGGCATCTATTTTCAAGAACTCGGTATTCTTTTCCTTTCATTTATACGCCTGGGTTCAATCACCTGCAGTGGCGTTGGTACTTGGAATGTATGTATCGTACAACCATTCTATGGGTTCCTCCAACTTCTTTGGTTCGCTTTCCACGAATGTCTTTTTCAATTGGTTCCTGTGTCTCTTATATATGCCTTTCCTACTTTTTACCCAATACATCATTTTACCTATGTATTTGGTAATTTTGTCCTCTTCCCAGTTCTGCTTTCCATTTTTGTATATCCTCATATACACATTATCACCGACTTTAAAAAATCTCGCTATGTCTTCCATGGCACTTTTTCGTTTCTGACTTTACTTTCCTTGCAGACATCAGCTCCGCTGGTGAGCTACCTGCTGGTGAGCTACCTGCTGGTGAGCTACCTGCTGGTGAGCTACCTGCTGGTGAGCTACCTGCTGGTGTATTTGGATTTAGTGTTACACGGTATACTTTTAAAAATTGTTGAAGAGCTACCTCATCCGTGCCTTCTTTATTTGCTTTTCTTAAAGCTCTTTTGAAAGTATCAACAAAGCGTTCTGCTTGTCCATTAGATCTGGAATGCTATATTGTCGTAGTTATACGGTCTACTGCGAACATTTAAATTTTTGTTTTAAATTCGCTAGACAAACTGCTTTCCATTATCATCAATTACTTGTCCTAAGTATTTGACTTTTTTTCAGCAACAATTCACACTTTACATCCAAACCAAAGAGAAGCCGTTTAAAGTTAAACTTGTTTTTTTACTAAAACACAACTGGGACCCTAAGTAAGGCATGTGTAAAATTTGAATGAAATTGGTTATGTAGTTCTGGAGTTTTAGGGATTCACACACACACACACACACACACACACACACACACACACACACACATACATTCTCAATTTTATATATATATAGATTTATAATTTAATATTTATATTATGATAATCTTTTCTACTCTCGGCACAATGCCTGATTTTATATTATGATAATAAAAGCCCGATGCGGTCTTTTCGCCCCTTTAAATTATTTAAGCTTACTCTCTATAAAAATTAATTTGTAATAAATAAGAGTTCAATTTCCGTCAAATCATTCATTCTAGCCCTGTATTCTGCTGCTAGTAGCATAGATTTAATGCAGTCATTTTTCAGTCATTCAACGTCAAATAACTTGAAGTGACAATTGATGTATCCTAGTGTCGGTTTCCTACCAGCTGTAAATCAACAAGTATTTTGAGCTGTTCTGCAACAATGGGAAATAAGCTACTGTAAAGCTGTATATGAAACAGTTTCGATTTACAGTTGAAACATTTTTCTTAATTTGCTAATCGTACTTTTCTTTCTGGTGGAAACAGTTGATATTTTTCATTTGCTTTGCATTTTTCCCAGTACTCAGAATGAAACACAAACGAAACCTAAGTCCCAATTTTCAGCAACACAACAGCCGCGGTGTGAATTTCTTAATTTTCTTCTTGTTTAAAAAATAAATGAATCAATAAATGAATAAAGAAAGAAGAAGAAAGAAAGAAAATGTATCGAAGAACTACCATTCAGGATTCTTCATCTGTATGGTGACCCTAACGAAACATATAACAACTGTATAGCTCATAAAAAGCTGCATGCTTGAGGTAAGCGATTTCCTCAATATGAGATGTCAATGACTAGTTATCTTCCCATGTGTTCAGTCTTTACCAGGTGACTGTTGTCCATCTTCATCCACGCCATTCCTCTTATCGGTCATTAAGTAAAAAAAAAAAAACCGCTGATAACATTCTCTTAAAGATCTGGTGCCGATTGCAAGATGAAGAAATGTACAATGCGCAGCATGCCATAAGCAACCACATTACGTGATGATGCGTTCAGTATGCAGTGCGGAGCAAAAGTGCAGCGATTACTGATAAGATTTAAGCATTTCAAATCAACAAATAACGCACTTGATGATCTTGGTGATTAAGAATTCATAATACGCATTTACGATCTAATCCACCATACTGACATATACATTATACATGCAATCATACATACCTTGAGTATATATATTTTTACCTTTATCTTTATATTTGTTTCAGTCATTGAACTGCGGTCATGCTATGATTTTTTTTTAAAGCAGGTACTTATCCTATCAATCGCTTTTGTCGAACCGACGGAGTACAACAGGGTTCGCCACCACCCCCTGCCGGAGCCTCGTGGAACTTTAGGTGTTTTCGCGCAATAAACACACACAACGCCCGGCCTGGGAATCGAAACCGCGAGTCCGCTGCCCTAACCACTGGGCCATTGCGCCTCCACTGCACCCTTTTAAAGCCTTGCCAGGCTCATGGGCCCGGTTTCCCGGTTTCAATGGCGTATGTGTTCCCCGACTGGACGGGACGCCAGTCCATCGCAGCATTACTCATTTTTGCCAGCTGAGTGGACTGGAGCAACGTGAAATTAAGTGTTTTGCTCAAGAACACAACGCGTCGCCCGGTCCAGGAATCGAAACCACAATCTTACGATCATGATGCTGACACCCAAACCACTCAGCCACGCGCCTCCACGGGTGTGTATGTATTCATATATATATATATGTGTGTGTGTGTGTGTGTATGTGTGTGTATGTGTGTGTATACACACACACACACACACACACACACACACACACACACACACACACACACACACATATGAACATATATATATGCACGTATTTTGCATGTATGTGTAAATAGTTATTTTTACGTGTATATTTAAATGCATGTATGCGTATACGTTACATAAAACCGTTATTGAATTTTTAAATCTTGGAACTTACTCAATCCATGGGTTCTAAATTTATAAAACAAACTTACACCTCCATTTATTTACCAAGACTTAATCTATTTTGGACATGCATGGTCCCCTTTTTTTAGTCAAGGTTTTTTAACTCAAAGTTTTTCCCCGATATTATACATCTCTGATGAGAACCCAATAAGGTTTGAAAATCCGATTAACGCTGTTCACCATTTTTTTTTCAGTCTGCGGAGAAATGGCTAAAATTTGCCCTGTTTATAATTATACCATATGTTACACACACACACACACACACACACACACACACACACACACACACACACACACACACACACACACACATATATATATATATATATATATATATATATATATATGTGTATATACATGTATGTATGTATGTATATATATATATATATATGTGTGTGTGTGTATGTGTATGTATATATATATATGTATGTATATACATGTATGTATATATGTATATATATATATATATATATATATATATATATATATATATATATATATATATATATATACATATATACACACACACACACACACACACACACAGAAATTTAGCGACGTTGATTACGAAATTGCAAGAGCAATTTATATATTACTCAGAAGCTCCCTAGAATGCAAAATCGAACAGAGTGAAATTTTAACTCTAAAACTTAGATTGTCGTAGTTGACCTCGGCAACGGCAATAAAAAAAGGCAGAGAGAAAGAGACTGGGGAGTTGGGGAGGGATAGAGAGAGGTGAATTAAGTTATTACATCTACGTTTTTTTTTCTTTTATTTTGTTGTTATTTTGTAAATATAATAAGCTTCTGAGTGTCACCTGTCTCGTTATTCCGACTATCTTCGACATCTATGTAAATGTCAACATGTCAGTTTGTCATCAGTCTCTGTGTCAGTGCGATACTACCAACAAACTACTAACATACTACTACTGCTCCCGCTACTACTACTACTACTACTACTACTACTACTACTACTACTACTACTACTACTACTACTACTACTACTACTACTACAGACAATGTGTGTTTGGATTGTTGTCACATGCTCGCAGCTTCCTGCAAGCTACATAGTGCAGATGGTGGGACAACGACCTTCGCATTCTAAAGAGGTTTTGGTGGGTTTTGGTGGAAGAGATAATGACTCGAAGGTTGCTGTTGTTTCCAAGCCAATCCTAACTGAGTAGTCATACGAGCAAAATTTGTCCAGCCGTGACCACCTCATTGTTTTGAACATCAAGGACTAAATTGGGTTGTAGATTCGATTGGTAGATTTAATCTCTCTTTTGGTTTTTACATAACCACATGGTTCCCGCTCCATTTCCCGGAAGACGAAGCACCGCATCTACAACTCATTGGTCCTCTC
>NC_142935.1:53656102-53661102 GCF_046866305.1 Octopus bimaculoides
GGAAGTAAAGCCTTACGGCAGAGATACAAGATTTCACAGGCACAGGGAGGAATATCGATGTTGCACGGACAACGGCCGGCCAAGAGATAAAGATCAGGCTTGGCCGAACGCCGGTCGCGTGGGAAGAGAAGAGAGAGAGGTAGAAGCAGAGGAACAACAGAATTAAGGAGGGGTGAGAAAATATGACAGGGACACAGTGAAGTGAAAAATGGAGGGAAAGTGAGCAAGAAGAGAAGGCAAGGAAATGTGAGAAAGGGGGAACGAAAGAATGAAGAGTGGAATGATCGAATAAGCGTGAAAGGACTGATCGACAGAAATAGAGTCGTACAAGATTTAGAAAAATGTCTACTTACACATAAGAGACCAAAGTGTACGTACGCCGCTATATATATATATATATATATATATATATAAAAATAAGCAACACGGATTTCAAAGGTGATTGCAGTACGCACGTTTCATGCTACTTCAATTTATTTAAGTAATGCGAGCATTACCTTAAATGCAATATGAAGAGCAATCTTCAGCTGCATATATATATGTAAAAATATGTGACAGTTATTCGGTAGGCATGATAAAACTCCGAGTTTCGGATGCCGGGGCGGAAACCCACGCCACTATCTCTTCAGTTATCTGGCCATTGAAAATTACTATGAAAATGACCGTTAATAAACGGGAAATTACTGTGTGGTTGACCGTTATTAAGACAAAAGAGCTATTAGAATGACCTCTAAGTGAGGGGAGGGAGTAAAGGTAAGGGAGTAAAAATGTCCATAGTATTCGCGTAAGCGCACCAGTCCAATAAAACAAATGCGCGCCCGCACAGCCATATATATATATATATATATATATATATATATATATATATATATATATATATATATATATATATATATTACATACATATAAGAGGGATGACCACTAAGTGGATATCCATTATGCTAGAATAAGACCACCTATAGTCTGACCACTAAGAAAAGATTGTTCTCAAGAAAATTTAGCAAACGCCAGAACGTAAGCGAGCATGACAATCTTTATATTTTGTATCTTTTCATTTGTCTTGCTCGCTTACGTTCTGGCGTTTGCTGAATTTTCTTGAGAACACTCTTTTCTTAGTGGTCAGACCATAGGTGGTCTTATTCTAGCATAATGGATGTCCACTTAATGGTCATCCCTCTTATATGTATGTAATATATTTTTTCTGAATCTTCAGATGTTTCAATATGCTAGGCCACTGGTTTTTAAATTGATATTAATTGAATTAATACTCAATTTTTCACCCTTATTATTTTCAATTTTATAAATATATATATATACATATATATGTGTGTGTGTGTGTGTGTGTGTGTGTGTGTGTGTGTGTGTGTGTGTGTGTGTGTGTGTGTGTGTGTGTGTGTGTGTTCAAATTTTAGTACAAGCCAGCAATTTAGGGAGAGGTGTAAGTCGATTACATCGACCCCTGTGCTCAACTGGTACTTATTCTATCGACGCCAAATGCTTGAAAGGCAAAGTCGACTTCGGCAGAATTTGAACTCAGAACGTAGCGACGAATGAAATGTCACCAAGCATTTTAACCGGTGCACTAAGAATTTTGTCAGGCCGCCGCCTTCGCAAAGGAGGCGAAAGTAATACAGCTATAGCGAAAAAGTTTAGAATTAACCGAACATCAGTCTGGAAAATTGTCAAGAAATTTCAAGAGACTGGACCCTTCACTGATTGACCTAGACGTGGCCGAAAAAGAAGTGTGCCGGCCCCTCGGTTTATTAAAAGTACCAGAAAAAAGATACGGCGAAATCTTCGTTGTTCCGTCTAAAAAGTGGCTGCTACAGCAAAAATAAGCCGAACATCGATGTATCAAGTGCTGAAGGAGGATCTCAAGACCCACTCATACATGATGATTCGTCGTCGTGAGCTCACGCAAAGTTATAATGATATGAGACAGGAAAGAAGTCGTCTTATCCGGGTGTTTGCAGTAAACCACCAGAATGATCGACCTCAAGTGTATCTGGTCCGTCGAGAGTAGATTCATAAATCGACGTCAACATTCACAGGCAGTTATGGTTGGGCGGCTGTGATAGCCACTGGAATGCTTCTTTCGTTTTTGTGCCCTTGGGTGTTAAAATTAACACCCAGCGATACACTAGCGACATTCTGGGAGCTGAATCGCTTCTATGGGTGAATGGGCACTTTCAAGGAGAATCTTGGAGCTTCCAACAGGACTCGGCTCCATCCCACATATATATATATATACATACATATATATATATATATATATATATATATATATATATATACAATATCAATATATTATAAATTAACTACCAACAAAAATAATTGGTAAGCCAACTCAAAAAATCATCACCAAAATAGCAGAAACAAACGACAGTGAAGGTATGTAGACTCTTCAAGAATCGATCCTTTTGGTTATATTATAAATAATAAAGGAGTTACGACGCAAAAACGTATATATTCAAATGAACATATTTATCTTCTTCAATATATATTTCAGTATAAAGAATTCATTAAGAGACTTAATAAATCAAAATTTCTTTACATATCTTCAGGAGGAGTAAATATAACACCAGAAAACTACATTCAGTTTAAAAATACAAACCGTTCATGGCGAAAAAATTTCACAATTACAAAAACCGAACAAAATTTTTGCCATGAAAATATTAAATAATACAAGAGTTGGCTGTGTTTTTTACACCGAAAGCTTCAGATCTCTGCGCTCTAACTGCAATTTGGGCCATCATCCCCATATGGAATTAGTGGACAACATTCACGAATTTAGATAGGCAACTAAATTTTCTGAAAGCATCTCATAGACGTTCACACACTCACACAGACTTCCCACACTGACACACACACACACAGATAATTTTTGCCTGCAGATGTTTTGTTTGGTATGCAATGAGAAGTGTAGTTTGAACGATTAAACGATATTAGCAATGGGATATCATCATATATAAATTCTCTTGAGTTCTTTTGCACAGTCAAGATCTTTGCCAAGTCAATTACTCCAAGAATATGCTTTCAGTTAAACTGTAAAGTTCTAACAACGTAATTACATTTTATGATAACTTAATGGTAAGTTAAAACTTAAATTTTAATGTTGATGGTATGTTGCTTGTTTCCTTTTATAATTTTTTTTATACTTAGACTGACTGGTCAGAAGTATATTTCAGAAGTTTCCATTACTCTTCGTATATAGTGAACTGACACAGTCTGCGATCTATAAAAAGAGCGGTAATTACGTTTACAGTTCTTTCTACAACTTTCTTCTGAAGAAACATTTAACGAATTTAGTTACAAAATAAGATTGTTTTCAGAAACAGGGCTCTCCGTGTGAATATTTGATAGGAAATGAAAAGAACCTATATACATCAACCTGTATACATAAAGCTGAGAAGAAACTTTATAATTAGGTGGAATATGTTAAGAACCTTTGATAGATAGTTTCCACTGATTTTCAATAAGCTCGCCATGCATTCCAAAGTAATTCTAGGATTGTCTCTCTTTGTATTCAGTGCTGATGATAACTAAGTAACTTGACATGCATTTATCTGTTCACAAAGAGTACCCTGGAATGACTGCTGGTGTTTTAACATACTGTTGCCTAAAGCGAGAATTATTTTCTCCGCGACAAACTACAGTGAAAATGGCCTGTTTGCAAGTTAAATGTGTTCCAAACATATTTGAACTGATCTAAAAGTTTGTTTAATTCACAACAATGTTTTCGCGTGTGCCTATCACATTATATATATATATATATATATATATATATATATATATATATATATATATATATATATATATATATATATATAAACATAAACACGCATACATACACTTATAGTGTAAGAAAAGAAATAAAATCTTATTTATGGGTGTAAAGATAACACTCATGTCATAAGTACGCCGTGTCCTAAGTATTTTTTTAATCAAAAAGAATGGACTACAAGTATGTTATGAAACAACTTCAATTTAAACAAAATACTTATTACTCGGCAAAGTTAAGGATGGTGAATTAACGGAAATTATAGAAATTATACCAATCCTGTTAAAGTGGATTTAGTCCTCTACTACATCGGCTTTTTTTACATTAAAAGTTAAAAAGTAAGTAGTGACAAAATAATCAAACTACAAGTAGAGATAAACCGGAAATTGAAGTGGTTTATAGATTTTTGAGTCTAAACGGATATTGCTGTCAGTACAGAAAAGTGTACTGTTAATCAAGCCAAAATCTGGCCAACGGAAGAAAAAAAAAACAGAAATAAACTGAGAGAGCACCCTGTTTCTTATTTAGATGTAAGCAGTTTCATTTCACTTACACCATTAGTCGCATTTGGAAAGATATCAGTGACACATCTTCCTATTTCCATACTTCCAATAATTTGTTGGCCACTTTTACATGTTCTACTGTTATAGGAATATATAGCTGTGCATCCAGCTGCATCTCATCATACTCGATGTGTACGTGTCTTTTGTTGTCAACCTTACCATATCATACCTTACAAAGTTCCCTACAAAACAAAAACAAATAAATAAATAAAAACTTTGTTGCACAGTGTAATTACAGAATTACCCACAGTGATAGGAGAATGATTAAGTAAATAATACATGTATCACAACACAGCGCTTAGCAACATACACGCCTCACAAACAGGATATACACGTCAGCGATGATGTGGAACTCTAAAGGCAAGGATACGACGAATACGATAACTTTGCGAAATCTAACAGCCATAATACGAATCTCATGACGTAGAAAACTAATTTTCTTCATATGTATCTCCTAAAGAATTATTTATCCCAGGAACGTGCACCTTGCAAATGTTGTTACTGTCGTTTCTCCCCCACTTCGACTCTGTTGTACCGTGTCTAAGAGCGAGGGATCTCCAGCCATGAAGATCACGTCTTCTTTTCTAGACTATATTCAAATTTAAAAAAAAGTTGAGTGTGATCTGAAGATTTCGCTGATATTTAGAGTAGGTCTC